>NW_015505187.1:1409423-1416772 GCF_001515645.1 Sinocyclocheilus grahami | reverse complement strand
CCAAAAAATTTTTTTTTTTTTTTTTTTTTTTTTTTTTTTTTGTATGAAAATATTCATGGTTTTGACACAAATGCTGACTAGTTTACATCGCAAATTAAGATGCGATATTTAATGAACTTGTGAACTTAAAAATTAACTGAAAATTACCGTTTTAAGGATTAGGATTTTCTGGGATCTTTTTTGTAAAATTTTGTCATGAAAATAGAATTGCATGTGTGTCAAACTGTGGCGAGGCATTCCCAGACATCCCGAAAAGCAGTGAGCATGTGTGCACTAACTGAGACACGCCCTTGCTGTTACGTACAGACGTACACACACTCTCTCACACACACCCAGACACACTTGCAGCCATGTGCTCCATAATAGACCTCTGATTCAGCCCTGAATAGAGTTCCCACGCCTCAGTGTGTGTCTGTAATAGTTAAGGGTGTAGACCCCCCCACCCCCACCCTTTTCAAAAGATACTTGTGTACTCTCACACACGCAGTCTAGACTAAAGATGTCTCCTTCATTCTGTTTCGAGGTGTATTTTAACAGCTACACACTGTGAATTGATAATTAGTTCATTTCGGATGAAGTTCCCAGGGTGGAATTTAACGAAGGATGTGACAAAGCGATCAAAACTATTAAAAGCCTCGTAGATTATAATAAATGTCACTTAAATATTTGCGTAATGTTTTTTTTTTATATTTTAAGTCATTTTAATTTTCAGTTTAATGTATAAATTGAATTTATGGAATGGTATGGAATTTCAGCTGAATAGCGTAACATGATCTGCACTAAAAAGGCAATACTTATGAAATGAATTCATGAATTACTTTACATACGTGTTATTGTGTGATGTTTCAAGCCAGGTTATGTTAATTGTTGAATATTAGTTTGTGTATTTTTTAATATTTCAAATTGTGTAATGGTCCAAATGCAGTATGAATGTGTATTATTAAATGGCACATCTCTCTCTCTCTTTTTTTTTTGTTTTTTTTATTTATTTAATTTTTATTTTTTGGTGGAAGTTTGGAGGCAAATACAATTATAGATAGATAAAATATAAATTATGTTTGTGTACTCTTTTGGACATTTTCTGTTTTTATCAAGCAGATATACATTTGTATTCTCAGGAACTAATGGTTTATGTTATTTATTAATATCCTGAGGATAACAACAGAAAAGCTGACGGACCCTTGGCATATCGGTGTGTTTGTCTTCAGTATTTTAAAATGTTTTAACCTTTTTTTGGAACACATTTATTTGTTTCCTGTGTTTTTCATTATCATTAGTCAACTTAATCTGAAAATGATTATACTTTAATATCAGGATTAAACTAAATAACTAATAATTATAATTATTTAAAGAGTTCTTACCGTGTTTTAGAGATTTAGATTAGCGTTTGAAGGAGTTATTAAAGGAGTGTGTGAAGGAGTGATTATTGATTTGGATGAGGTACTTATATTTTTATGATTTTCATGCACACGAATGTCTTCTAAACATTAGAAATATTGTTTGCAGTATTGCTCATATTTTTGTTTTCTGTTCGATCTATTTCATTTTAAAACAAAAATAGATGAAAGATAAATGTATCCTTTTTGGAAGTTTTTCATATTTTAGATTTGTATTTCATTCATTAATGTCTTGTCTGAATTTTATGGCAGACTCGCAGCAAAATGTAGAGAATTTGCACATTACATAATAAAAAAAAAAAGACGGTATAATACGAAAATGTTTTAAATGAATCTGTATACATAATTCTAAATAAACTATTATGTAATTTTTAAACACTGCACATTTTTTTAGTAATTAGTTATGATGGCAGAAGTAGACGGGCATGTTTTTCTATATTTCTTTATAATAAAGATCCTAAGCCAGTACACTCCTATAGACTCTATAGTGAAGTGAAAAGGAAAAGGAGTGGAGGTCATTTGGGGATAGCAGTTCTCAACTAACTTGCTTCCCATGGACACAATAGAAGCCAGACATGATTGGCAGGTGACAAAAGGTGGGGTGGAGCTGAGTAATTGTTCAACACTAAAATTATGTCATGGGCAAGTCTTGAGACCAAAGGCCGCTTGCAGTTTTAGCAAAGGCTTGTGTCCTGTTGTGTGATTGTGTTGGTTTGTGCGTTTTGTCTCACTAAAATTTATATTCACTGCATTTAGGTTTTTCTAGCAGAACGAAATGTTTACCTCAATTTTTCATAAACGCAACTAACTAAATACAAGGAGCCATGGCCTGCCCAGACAAAGCAGAATAATATTATGATACCGATCACGCGTGTAATCTGCGGTTTAAAGTTCAAGCTCAAAGTCCATTACAGACATTGTATTCACTCTCTGTTGTAATCAGTCTGGGATATCTCTCCCCCTCCGGCAAGTCACATGAGGTCTTTTTTTTTCCTTTCACTGATTTTGTTTGAACAGACATATAATACAAACACAGAAGATGGCTTTGCTTCGGGAGCGATAAAACAGCCAGAGCTTTATTCTGTCAATCAACAGTTCTTAAATCATGTAACACAAAATGTTGCTTCAAAGACCGTGCGACAGGTTTCTTTGTCGTATAACTTGTTTGTACCTGCAGTATTGACACTGCACAAATAGGGATATAAACAAAGTGTGAATGAGCTGTACACCAAAAAGTCAAACGATGATTAAAGGAAATAAGAATCTCTATGTTTAGCAGCCTTTCTGTATAATGGGCCTATTTTCACTGAATGGTGAAAAACTGAGGGAATATGGCATAAGGGCGACACCTTATGGCAGTTGGCTACTCCTCCAGCTCTTAAAAGTTCCAGTAATTCAAGAGCGTAACGATCTATGGTTTGTTTCACCACTAATGTAAACTACAACCTGACTGCTTTTATCAGTAGCAATGTTTCTAATACTCTGGTGATGTTCTTAAGATGTTAGTAATCAAATGAGTGCAAATTGCTTGGGTGGTTTAGAGAAATATATTTGAAGCCACTCAATAAATCATTGCTTTTAGGACACACAGTGTTTGGAAATAGACTCCATGTATGGAGTTTCAGAATAACAACAATTTTAATGGATCGATTCTGAGTGAAAGTATCATCTGATCTCACATCATTTCTTTGCATCTCGGTCTCTTTTGGAGTACAATCCCAGCTGTAAATGAACCAGCTTTAGATGAAGTACAGCAGGCTATTTTCCAAATGGACATGTCAGCTCTGCAGTCAGTTCTTCTCTTTCCTGTAGAAAACCATGAAGGCTATTGACCATGACATGTTTAGACATACTTTAGTCATATGACTCTTAGGGTGAGGTGTCACCAGTGACAGAAGGTGGTCAACTAATGTAACACTGTGATGTGTTAGAAATGTTTGAGGTAATCAAAGGACACTAGTAAAAATGCTTTGTTACATTTTATTTAATAGGAAAATGTCACATTACAAAATATATTGTCATGTTAACACAATATGTTATCATACTTTGGGTAAAAAAAAATTGAGAAATTTGATATGAATATCAAATTGTTTTAGTACTTGGTTTGTCCACCTTTTGCTTTAATGACAGCAGCACTTGAGCTGCATGAACTCCATAAGTTTGTGTAAAAATTATGATGTTTATACAGCATGTTTTGAGATAATCTAAAGTGCATCTTTTTGGGAATTTTTAATAATCCTAAAACTTTATTTCCAGATTTAATAAAAAAAAAAAAAAAAAAATCAAACACTGCAAAAAAAAATCTACTTAATATTTTTTTGTCTTGTCTTTCTATAAAAATGACATTAAAATATGAACATCATTAAAATAATATGAATTAATTTTTTTAAGTAAAATTGCAAAAATTATATACAGTGGGGAAAAAAAGTATTTAGTCAGCCACCAATTGTGCAAGTTCTCCCACTTAAAAAGATGAGAGAGGCCTGTAATTTTCATCATAGGTATACCTCAACTATGAGAGACTAAATGAGAAAAAAAAATATTTTTTTAAAGAATTTATTTGTAAATTATGGTGGAAAATAAGTATTTGGTCAATAACAAAATTTCATCTCAATACTTTGTTATATACCCTTTGTTGGCAATGACAGAGGTCAAACGTTTTCTGTAAGTCTTCACAAGGTTTTCACACACTGTTGTTGGTATTTTGGCCCATTCCTCCATGCAGATCTCCTCTAGAGCAGTAATGTTTTGGGGCAGTCGCTGGGCAACACGGATTTTCAAACTCCCTCCAAAGATTTTCTATGGGGCTGAGATCTGGAGACTGGCTAGGCCACTACAGGACCTTGAAATGCTTCTTACGAAGCCACTACTTCGTTGCCCGGGCGGTGTGTTTGGGATCATTGTCATGCTATATATATATATATATATATATATATATATATATATATATTACCATTTACTATTTTTCTTATTGACAAATTTCTTGTTAATTGCCAAAATAATTGCCAAAGGGTAACTAATAATTTAATATTTTTTATCTTAATATCTTCTTAACCTGAAAATATGTGTGTAACCACTCGCCCCTGTGAGGTTCATGGCCTGTGTGAGTCAGTAGTGTGTGTGTGCCTCCTCCTTGTCTGAGGTAAACCACACTGCTGCCCACAGCCTTACTCACTCACGCTGAACCCTCCCGCTCTGACCACACACTCCCACATCCTAATCTGCTCAGGGTCAACAGTAGACAGACATGCAGCACAACAGATGACACAAGTCAAACAGGACATGGAGCTGATGTACTGACTTGAGTGTGTGAATTTCGTGCCTCAATAACCCTCTCTCTCTCATTCTTTCACAGATGGCAAACCCAGAAGGTGACCGTCTACCTTTCTCATGTTGGTGACCTTGATGATTTTGAAGTATCTCTGACTGAAGCTTTGGAGATAGAAGGTGATAGGGGGCTGTATTTGGTGCACAGCAAAGCCTGTTGTATGACAAAGAGTTTTAGCCCACAAATTTACACTTCATTTCACATTTTAGGTATCTGTGGTACCTAATGCTGTCACTGTCATGTGATTTGTTAGATACTGTACAGTCATTAGGCATTTTGTTAGAGAAGGTAAAACAGGAAATGGAAGCTGCTGTTGCAGGAAGAAGAAGAGAGAGACTGTCGTTTGGGGTGAGGTAGTAGGTTGTATAGTTTGAGGGTTTAACCCTTGCTGTCAGATAACTATACAACTTACTGTCTTTCCCGAAGTGACCGTAGTGCCATCGCTTCAGAACATGTCACATGGAGGATGTCAACAGGAAAGAAGAAATTACACATTTCCAGGTTCCAGTATTAATGTGTTTATCTAAGATATGCTTGATGCAGACTTAAATGTTTATCAGATATTTACAATAAAAGAATTAAAAAACATGGTTCATGCCATACTGTCAGCGTTACCAAAAACACTTCTGAAATTTGTGTTAGAAATGCATTATTGCAGCTTTGATTTTGCTGCATCACATGTTGGTCAAGCATTCACGTGAATCCATAAAGAGGACAGTATACGCAGCGAGTGACGATAACAATATGGCAATTTAAAAAAAAAAGACAAATTTGTCATGATAGTGATGCTGTTGAACATCATTCATTCTGAAATCTCTTTTCTTTCTTGTATTGGCATATTTCCTTCTGAAACAGAACGTTTGAGTAGGGCATATTTTTAAATAGCCAATAGTCTTCAGTTACATCACAGTCATGACAGATTTTGATTGGACAAAATTCAATGTAGTGAAGCTTGTCAATATTTGTGGAAGAAACAAAAGACTAAACTAAGGAATACAGAAGCATGTAGGTGGGTTCAAAGCTAACAAGAACTGCAAAACTTTGAAACGATGTCTATATAAGTATAAATAATAATATAAAAAGGTATACATAGTATACTGCATTATTGATTAGAATTCAAAAGGTAAAAATATGTCGTTTTGTTGTTGTGGAATATTCAGCAATGATGTTCGTACAGGGTGAGGTAGTAGGTTGTGTGGTTTCAGGGTTGTGTGTTTGCCCCATCAGGAGATAACTATACAACCTACTGCCTTCCCTGAAGGGCAGCAAAACATCACCAGACACAGTTCATCCACTCTTTGAAGAGTGATTTCCTTTCGCTTTTCTTAAATGTTTTAGTTTCCCAAGATTCTAATTATGATGATCCTGCCATTTATAGCTGTATGAGGATTTCATACAGCACAGGTGTGTAATACTTTAAACGAGAATAAAACAGTTTGATATTTCAAAGATTGCCTGTTTTTTTATTCTTTGCCTCAAGCATGATATTGACGTTCATAATGGATAAAGGCTAAATAATCTCATAATAAATGAGGAAGAAATAGTTCACTCAAAAATGAAAATTCTGATTGAGTGGGCAGAATATTCTTCAAAATTTCTCATTTGTGTTCTTTAGAAAAAAGAAAGTCGTATGGCTTCGGAATGACATGAAGGTGAAATGACTCATTTTATTTTTGAGTAATAGTTCCCTTTAAGATTACAATTCCCATCATTCAGTGACATCCTTCATAAGGATGTGAGGAAACTATATGGCCTTGTGTTATTCCCTTTGTTTGTTATTAAAGCTGCAGTGCAGAGGCAGACAGAGTGCTTGGGTAGCTTGTATTGTAAATAAAACGGCCATGGCTCCAGACGGCCATTAGCCGATGTTAACAACTACAGGGCTGTAGGCAGGCTGACCTTTCACTGCTGCACAATTTATGGGCACTGGCTGGCAGATCTCCACAGGAGCGCCCCTAGACTGGCGCTCACAAGAGAGGAATAGCAGCAAGGGCGGACAGAATGTGACGGCCATGTCACCTTGAAAAAGTTTAGTTTCTTTGGAAACAGGTGTTATGCATTCTTATTATGTCAGCATTACCTGGGGGAGTGCAGCACCGTTAGTCTTACTAAACTACTTTGTTATGCACATCACCGTAATCCACAGAGGATAAGCATTTAATATTATTCCCTTGAGACCACCCTTTTAAGTCCTCATGAGCTTTTTTTTTTTGCTCAACGACACTATTAAACTAACAAGCCACTATGCAATAAAACTGTAATATCAGTGCGGATGGGTTTTAAATCAATTATACATAAAATGACCTACAAATTGATTAAAAATGTTATTGAATGAGTAAATACATGAGAAAATCTGGCCGTTTTATCTTACAGTGGCATTAGGCCAGAGGTTTAGAGAAACATGTCTAAATACTAAAAAATAGTATTTGACAACAATGTAGTTACAAATGTAACAACAGAAATGAATTACAGAAAGGTATTTTTAAATGTAAGTACAATGTAAAAACATGCATGTACACAGTAAGCGCGTTGTACCAAATTATTAATTTAAATGAAGGTACATAGTAGTTAAAAACCATTCAAATAGATTTATAATGTTAATTTTGGGGTCTCTCGCGTGAGTC
>NW_015505187.1:1377032-1409327 GCF_001515645.1 Sinocyclocheilus grahami | reverse complement strand
CGGGGGGGGGGGGGGGGGGGGGGGGGGTATCTTCAAATTTACACACAATAACGTTGATTCAGTTCAGAATATCACCAGTAGGTGGCAGAAAAGCTGCGTTATTGTCACATTGTATTAACTATTAAAAAAAACTGAATAGGTCGCTAAGTGAATAGGTAACTAAACATACTTTAAGACAACATAGGCCAACGTAATATTAATTATTTTATAATTAATTATATTAAGCAATATGGCGAGATATTATTCAGGCGCATAAAATAATACCATCATCATCTCAATGAGATCTGTTGCTCAGCTACGCGACTTTAAACCGGTGGGCGTGGCTTTCCGTCTAAAAGCCTGCGCCGATTGGCCGAATCCATAGGTGTGTCAGGAGGTGTGCGCTGTCGCATCCGGAACGAGCGAGCTGGACCGCTGTCAGAGTGCTTTGACAGCAGTTTTTTGTCAGCAGTGGTTGCGGTGAATTTTAAATAGGACGCTTGAGGAGTACTACAGCCTCTCTCGCACCACCGAGCTGAGTGTTGGCAGTGTCACAGAGCCCGTGTGTATTACTCCTGCCTGCATGGCGGCCTGGGATTGGGAGGTAGACGCGCAGCTCTTGTAAACGACGAGCTTGAGTAACATTATGATCATGTTTTATCCGGTTTTATGGCCGTAATTACTGTAATCGTAGGCTTTTAACTGGAGCAAAGTAAACATTCACATAAGAACACATGTCTGTGCTATTTTCACAGCGAGAGTCTTATCACATACTCTGTAAAGAATAATACTTGCGCTTGCTATAGTTGATCAAGATTTAAACTCTTGCTGCAACCAAAGCGAAACTTTATAGCTACACTTACACGCGCTCGGTCGATCTTTAAAGCTTGTAGATTCAGTCACTGGCTTGGTTTAGTTAGTTAGTTAGAATGTTATAGTGATATGATATTATGTATCTTTATTAGTTTATTTATTGTATATATATATATATTCATTCCAGTGTCCACTAACGTTAATGTAATGTTAACTAACATAATCATGCACACGCGTGTATCATTTATAAATTTTTTTTTTTTTTTTTTAATACTCTTGTAATAGTTAAACTCAGTTAAATTTTGAATTCTTTTGGTTTAGGCTTTATCTAGGCCTATGAATTCAAAATTCTAATGTAACTACGAATGAACAGAGATGAATCTCACACTTGGCCGTCTAAAATATTCACTAGTAGTTTGCGAGTTAGCTTGATTAACCTTTGTAAGCATTTAAGGAGCAATAACATAAAAGTACTTTAGATATTACATTTAATCTCATATTCACAAGTCAAATTGAATGTTGTTTGTTATAAAAAATATTGCCTTTATTTTCCATTACAGTTTGTACATTTAAAAGCTTTTATGAGGAATATGTCACAGTTGACTAGAAAATGTAAGTTTTTGTGATAAGTCATCTGATCCGTGCAGATGTGTTATTTTAGTATCATTGATATACTATTATAGTTTGTAGTCATTATATGAATATATACGGTGAAGAACATTATGCAGGGCAAGCATGATGGAGCCTATAGAATGGAGTTATTTATATGCCCCTAAAATTCTAAAGATTGGGGCAAACTGCCCATGTATGAGTTTTTGTCTCATATTTATATTTTATGATGTAGTTAAGCAATACTACACAAGTGCTGTTTTGTCCCGGATAGCACAAGGGCAAATGTGATATTGATTTTATACATTTAAATACAAAATAATTTAATACTGTGTTATATTTTAGACACAATATTGTCTGTTTTTGCTAACACAAATATTACCTATTAAAGCCACAGCAGAACTGTTGTGCTTCTCCAAGCAACACACAATTTCAAAATTTGAACTAATCAGGTAAACCAATGATTTAATGACCCTTTCATAAAGAGAGCATTTGCTTCATTCCTGAATGAATCAGCTGTTTGAACAAATCAAATGATTAAATGACTCAATGACTTATTCATTTAGACATTTACTGCCACCTACTGGCAGTTTTAGTTTCTTACTTAGATTATCGTTTCAATTCAAGTTCATATTTACACATTAATTAAAAAATCTGGAAAAAATTCACATTAATAATAAAAAATAATAAAGTAATAGCTCACCCAAAAATTACAAAAAAAGGAAAAAATAAATAGAAAAAAGCTTTCTAAAGCAACTTAAAAAAAAAAAGAAGTATTTAATGCTTTTCTTATGTGACACAATAATAGATTTAAATGATCTTTTGTGGGTAATGTCTCAGCCAAATTTGATATGCGATTAATTAATCACAATATTGTGTAATTAACTAGATTAAACGATGACAGCCCTAATTTTAATTTTAGTTCATGTTTAGTAAAATTTTGTTGTGTTTGTCATTTTAATAAGTTTTTTTTTAAATGTCTATATAGATTTCAAGTAGTTTTTAAGTAAGAAGTTGTTGTTTATATATCTTGTTTTATTTCAGTTACTGTTTATTTTATTTCTAGAAACGAATATGCAGTGGCCCCCTTTTTAACATCTTTTAACCCACTTGCTCACTGTCCCTCATCTTGAAGAATTCATTAATTAATAACTCTCTAATGTGCTTAATGCAATATTTTCAGTTCCTGGACATTTACATTCTCTGCAACTAATTGAGAAACCGGTGGCGTTTAGCACAACTTTTGTAGCCCACATATCAGTGACAACAGGGCCACATGGGCTTGTATATTCGGTCCTTTTACGTAACATGCTAAAAGGGTCACACATATCTTAACTCCCTGTGCCTGACGTCATTGTGTGGGCTCTGAGAGTCTCATTCGAGATGTCAGTTTATGAACAGTTAAATTACATTTTATATAATGATATTCACATTTTACTTTAGTTATTTGATGCATCTTAGAAATCTGATTCATAATAAAGTGTGTATGCAGGAGCCCTAATACACTTTTAGGCAACTTTGAAAGTAGCTCCCTTAAAATTAAGTAATTTTATAGCCTGTTTCATAACATAACTTATCTCTGTGGCCAAGTTTCTTTCACCCTATTGGCTTTGTGAAACACTTTTGATTATCATATATCATCTCAAAGATTAGATTAATGCAGATTTATGGAGTGATTGTCATATTTAATTTGTCGTAACACAGACACAGACTTTTGGCCATGACTGTATTCGGCAGGTTAAATGATAGAGAAACATCTGGCCTACATGGATGCACCTGTTTCAATTGCCCCATGTTTGCATTTCATAGTCCATATGAAGCCGTCTGCCCTGACTTAATGCTGAGTTGTCTCTCTGTAGGCTGAATGTACTAAACAGACAGGATGTTTCCTGGGAGTGTGGAACGAAGACATTCCTGACCTATTGTTGAAATCCCAGCGGTTTTGATTATAAATGCATCCATCCAGACATTAAGGTTCTCTTATCTGATGTGTTCAGCTCGCTGCGGTGTCCGTTTGTTGGTGTAACGCCAGCCAAACTCCTGAACGGAGAGAAGCAGGCATGCAGGGTGTGTGTGTGCGGATTCGGACTTTGGCCCTGGACGGGGTGCGTGTATTTATTGGCAGCTGGTAGAGCAGAACCGTGAATCGTGATCTGGTAAGCACTGATTTCATTCTGCTTTGCTCTGCGCTTAGGTGATGATTCGAACCCGGTTGGTTTGTAATTGTTCTGTCCGCTTTAAGCAAAGGCCTCACAGCCATTGTGAAAAGTGAAGTAGTTCTCTTTTGTGCAATGATATGTTTTTTTTGTTGTACCTATATTTTAATCAGTGGCAAATAAGAGTGATTTTAAACTTTCAGTTTTAAAGATGTTTTTATTATTTACGTTTTGAAAAACTTTTTAGCAGTTTTAAGAAAAGTAATTCCCTTACACTTTTTTATGCATGCAAGTGTTAACATTTTGATCATTCTTTTCAAAAAGGTTTTTAAATATATTTTTCAAGGTAAAGTTGTTATTATTAATTCATGAACATACTTACGTTTTTGGAGAGTTGTACCATGTTACATTTTACAACCTGAACAGACTTTGTCAGATTGTCATTTTAAGAGACTTTTTGACCTTGACACTCAATCATGAGGGTCTTCAGGGGTCCTTTCTGAATGATCATTTATTGTCTGCATTTTTTTGCACGTCAGTTGCATCATTAGACCTTAATTTAGAGACAAAATTATAATTACAAAATATTCGGAGAAATTCTAAGAAATAATACTTTAATAATAATAACAACAACAATAATTATTATTATTTAATAATTAATTAATTAGTAATAAATAATGGCAAATAATTTTTTTAAGAATTAAATTATTTTCATAAATATTTTTTCTTCATGATATCGGGAAAAGTTGTAATTATACTTTGTACCAACCAAAAAGAATGAAATTAATTTTAATTCAGAAATTAAAAGCACGCTTATCACAGAAAAGGTGTATTTAAGATGCACTTTAATGCATTTTGAGTAATCAGTAGATCCAAAAAAAAGTCATTTCATTGACCTTTCACCAACACTGAGCAAATAGACTTGTCTTTATTTTTGCCAAGTAGTCTTGACCCACATCCAAACTGGAGAGATTTATTTGTTGCACATGCTGCTTGGAAGACGTGCATTTTATCATGCACTGAATCAATATTTCTTTCAAAAACAAACACACATGGTCTGTGGTCACAGATTCATCTTTATACTTCAGTTCTGTTGTTTCTATCCGGTGGGTAGAGATTCTGCTTGGTCATTGGTAGTTGGCTGATGCAGTGGAAATTTCTACACAGATGTGTTTGCTTTACATCTGTTGCCTTATGCTGTTTCGCAGCGAGTCCAAGGCTGGTTCTGAAGTAATGATGGGGAGCACATGATCAGTATAACCTGTCTGTAAAACACTACTAAGTTTTTGGGATAGGATTAAGTACGTTGACATTCATTGTCTTGTTGTGGATCTAAACTACCCCCTGGGACTGCTGTATTGTTACTACACAGTCAAACCGGACAGTCGGTAAAAATCAAGCAGGAAGGAGGTATGTATTAGTTTCCCAGTCCTGTCAGCTGTGACCCTCCACAACAGGCCTCCTCCTCTTCAGCACGTAGGCTATGAGCGTGTGTGTCCTTCTCTAGCCAGAATGAGAAACACGCAAACCTTGCACGGCAAAAATCATGTTATTACCAAGCATTTTTGCAGGAAAAAATTCTAAACTGAATTAAAACAAGATACATTTACTTGACAAGCTAAATGACACAAGATATATATTTTGATTGAGAATTTGATCAGTTTTAATGTTTTGTTATTTTGATACCATATGCAGATTTATATTGTTTTAAGGATATTTAGATTATTTTTCTTTACAGCAAAATATACATTTTTGTACAGCCGTCTCGTGACTCGTCTTGTTCTGTTTATTTAAAAGAACTCATTGAGGATTCCTCTCGTGCATTCATATGTGTTATTGTTCGGCTCTTGTTTTGTAATCTGCGCTCATCAATGGGTATAACATCTGTTATGAACAAGGAGGTGTTGAATCCTATGCATCCGTTGGGATATTTGGGTAGAATTGATCGTAGTTTGGAAGCGTCTAAGGTTTGGTTCTGCTGGTTAATGGCTCAGCCGGTCTCCATGGGCACATTTCCATTACAGCAGAAACTGGCGTTTCTCCTACACTTCGCTTGGCTCTCACTCGTTGTCATGAGGCTCAAGTCATGTGAGTGTCTGGGTTTACACTGAATAAATATAGTAGCTTCAGCTTATCGCTCTCTGTCTCGCACCCTAATACACAATTACTGTAGGTACACAAATGTAGTCTCACTCACTCACTCAAACAAAGAAAAATATTCTTTTAAGGATATTTAGATGCACTTTTGCTTCTCAAGTACATTTTAAGCATGCTTTACAAAAAAAACGGGGGAATTACGACGTTTTTTTTGCAGTGTAGTAACTAATATGCAGTCATTATGGCAGTCTGTATGTTTCTCCAATAGGAACGCTTGTCGCTTCACTTGTCTGTGCACGTTGTGTCACAAGCAGAATCAGGTGTGAGTCAGAAATGATTGCCGTACACAGTTCTGAGAGAGCGGACGGCTGTGTACGTTGACCGAAGGATCACGCTGAGCTCAGGTTTCAGCTGCAACAGCTGGAGACAAACAGATGTGAACAGCCTGGTAAGTTTTTTGCTGTTCTGCTTTGGCCGAATCCACAGAGTAGAGAGATCAGGTTTAACTTTAGAAAGCTGGATGGCTTCCCCTCGCAGACAGAGCTGGAAACTGGGATTCTCTGCCAAGAGCTGATTTATGATGGGATTCGGCAGGAACATCTTGTCTACTGTCAGTAGTCAATGTTAGTGCAGATTTTGTCAGCTTTTTAGCACGGGTCGGGCAGTACTGCAACAGAGGAAAAGTGTTTTCTTTTAGATTGGCTGTGTTCGTCACTTGAAGGTAAAGTGTATTGTTGTTTCCTCCCAAAAACAGTGATCTGTTGCAGAAGGGCTTGAATGCGGAGTCTGGCATTGGTTAGCCTTCTCCATGTGACTGCTGTAAGAAATTAAAGGGTTGAGTGGAATGGCATTTGAACCGTTGTCCACAAGACCCCTTGAGCTGCCATAAAAATTTCCTCGAGAGCGTCTGAATCCTTTTGAGTGGTTAATTCTTTTGTAGAGGATTTTTATCTCCTGCTCGCACTTGGAGCGTCCGGCCGTAGTGTGTGAGTGAATGATACTGTGATATCAAGCAAGTGAAGCACATCAAAATAACTGCCCTGCAACCCCTTGAAACTACTTAGCAGCCGCATAACAACACCACTCACGATTTCTTTGAAACATGTATAAATTGAAACCAGTTTGATTTTACACTGACATATCTTTTACACCTAATCTTCATATGACCGTAGTCGATGGAGCACTTGGTCTTTGGTCGGTCTCTTTAAGTTCACATGGCAGGACGAATGAGATCACATTCCTGTGATGAAACAGGCCAAAGCCTTTGAAATGCTCCCTTCATGTCTAAATAAAACGCTGCCATATCTGTGCCTGGGGTTTCCTTGGCAACCCCCCCTTGAACATGTTACTTACGCCACTTGTTTAGCGTTGCTCTGAATGGAACTTCTTCTAGTCACTGTTTCACAGAGCACAGGCTGCAGTTTGCATACCAAGTAGATATTGAGTCTCCTTTTTTATCATCACAATCAAACAGTGCTGTTTAAAAATGATCAAATTAATAATAAATACAATAACCATTAAAATAATAATAAAATAAAAGCTTTTATTTCTTTGTTTATGCATTGATATCGGGGCATTAGTCTGAAATAAAAATTATGAAGCTTTACATATGCAAAGGGTTTTTTGATGACAATGATCTATTTTGTTATTTTAGTAAATAAAAAAAATCAACATCATTTAAAAAATAAAATAACTATCTTTTTTATTTTAGTGTACATAAAAAGTCAATGCAAAACTATCAAAAATGATCTAATAATAATAATGGAAAAAAATTAATAATTTTTGAATGAATAATTATTATTTTTTTGCACGTTTGCCTTTAAACCCAGTGTAATCTGTGTTGCGTCTTGCAGCCTTTTAAAAGATATGAAACATTTTCTTCACTCTGTTTTCACTTTACTTGCAATTGTTTGTCTTTGCAGACTGATGAATGATTCAAAGCTTGCCGTGGTCCAGCGCCATGGTAGACATGCCAAGCCTGTACAGTCCCTTGTCCCCGCTGGGCGATCCAATTCTAGACAGCCCTCTGTGTGGAGAGCTCATTGGTGACATGGAGGTGCTGGAGGACATCTCACAGTCCCTCAGTGACGATACCTTCAACTCCCTTCACGTGCTGGACTACCGGAGTAACAACACAGCAGCAGACAGCTCAACTGGCTTAGGTAGAGCATACGGACACACACACACACACACACACACACAATCCTAACCAATCAGGCCCCTTAAAAAAAAAAAAAAAAATTAACACTCTAATGGTAAAGAATTAAATACCTTTGCATTCATCTTATGGTATATAAACAAGTTTGGACACACTTGCCAGTTTAAGCTTAAAATTAGTTCTTCAAATGATGTATATTATTTTATATTATACAATTTATAAAAAATTACATTTGTGCATTTACAAATTATGTTCATGTTGTGTAAAAAATAAAAAATAATGGTCACACTTTATTTTAAGGTCCAATTCTCACCATTAACTACGACTTTTGCCTCAGTAAACTCCTTATTTGCTGCTTATTAATAGTTAGTAATGTAGTTGTTAAGTTTAGGTATTGAGTAGGACTAGGGATGTAGAATATGGTCATGCAGAATAAGTGCTTTATAGTACTAATAAACAGCCAATATGTTAATAATAGGCATGCTAATAAGCAACTAGCTAATAGTGAGAATTGGTCCCTATACTAAAGTATTACCAAAATAATCATAAAAAATATGTTGTGTCAGTGTAAGTATATACATGTGCCCATGGGTGTGTTTGTCTTGTAGATGTCTTAACACCAGCGTCTAGTCCATCCTCAGAAGTGTTTGCGTCCAGCAAGGTTCAGGATGAGAACTCTTCTGGTTCTCTGGCCCTCGAGTGCCGCGTCTGCGCCGACCGGGCCTCTGGTTTCCACTATGGAGTGCACGCGTGCGAAGGGTGCAAGGTAAGCTCGCACGCAATGCGCACAGTGGAAAATTCTCACACGGGTGCCAAGAGTCAATACCAAAATGCCCTCAACTTTTTTTTCATTAGTTAAGACACTGTGTTACACTTTCATAACCACAAACCTATCCGGGACAGAAAACACTTGAGCGCACACACCAGAGTCAACAGAAAGCACACGAGTTTCTGTAGTATTTTCATAGCTGCTTTTGCAAAAAGACTAAGAGTTCCCCCGAGGCTTGTTCTCCCTTCGTACATGTGAGGTGAAGCGTGTACAAGAGCTGTTGCTTCATGCGGTGCATGTCAAATTGATCAGTAGAACTGCACACAACACACCCCAGCTGACTTGAGCCTGGGTCACGGCCGTTCTCATTCCTTTAAAGTTAACTACTACCAGCCCAGTTATTGTACTGTGCCATGTGTTTTTCTCCAGCAAGAGCAGACTTTGACCGTTGGCACCCCTTAGGGTGCAATTAAGCCAGGACAATTACAACAAGGTTTATTGCCGATGCGGTTTACCACTCTTTCACGTTGTACTTTGGTGAGACCAATTAAAATATGCTTTATAAATAATTTGTTTTAGTTAATAGTTATAGTTAAGCTCGTTTCAAAATTAAATGCTAATTAAAACTATTTCCGAGAATTTAAAGGAACACTATCAGTATCAGTGTGGACCGACTTAGTTCCTTATTCAGTTCAGGTCACTGGTTTTGAGCTTCACGCGCCTCTAGTTTAACAAAATTTCATGTTAGTTAATTATACAGTTTGACATTTACACAGTGTCCTAACTAGGAACGATTTTATAAAGCAACAAGCACTAAAAGCGATACTCCCATGTAAATCTGCGACAAGGATGGGACGTTTTGTTTGTCTCATGTTTTTTTGTTTGTTTTTGGTGTTGTGCTTTGTAGCCCCGCCCACATTTAAATTTCATTGGTCTAAAAAAGCGTCTATTACACATCAAATGTATTCTGAGAAAAATTAGGTGTGTGATACCTAGAAAAAACATTCATCTTAATTGTCGCTTGGCTGATGGAGGATGCTTCCATAAGTAAACAATTTATTAACATATACTGTATATAACATAATATATACAAGCAATATCACTCTCGAGTAGACATGAGATATGGCTATATATCGGCGCGGCTGTGATTCGGCCATAGGCCAAGTAGGAGTGTCTTTAAAGGCCCTCTTTTGTGCAGAACTACTTCCTTCCGCCACAGATTCAAATCTAAAGTTGACAGTTTAACAGTGTAATATCGCACTCTTATCAGCCAATCAGATTCGAGGACCAGAAAGAACTGCTGTATAAATAATAATACATAATTTGTTTAAAATAACACAAGCTCAGGATATTTTCACATTGTATTCAATATGTAATAAATCAGAAATACCCCACTCGTGATTTTATTAAGCTTTTACATGCCTTGTAAATGCCAGTTGCCAACAAGTGGCTAAATGCAACTCTTGCTATCTGTTCTAACTTAAACTTTCCAGCTTGTAGATTTTAAAATATATTGAAATATTTCTTGGAGGTTTAGTGGTGGTGATATTAAAGTCGTGCAACTGTGATTTGTTAATAGTTTGTTAGTTTGTTTATAACCAGGGATGCACATACGTTTTTCAGTCTGGTTCTTATGAGAGCACCTTGGAGATTTGGTTTGATGCTCACCCTGAACATAGTGTGACCCATTAAATATAGCAATAAAAAAGAATTATAATAATAATCAATGAAAATTTGGTTTGATGCTCACCCTGCACATAGTGTGACCCGTTAAATATAGCAATAAAAAATAATAATGATGGAGATTTGGATTGATCAGGGCTCTAGACTAACTATTTTTACTAGGAGAACTGTAGCCCCTGACTGAAAATTTTTAGGAGCACAAGCAGAAAATTTAGGGGCACACCTTAAATCAGCCTGCGATGCAATCGTTCACATATTTTCCCCATTTTAACTGTATTACCGACAAGTGCTTTGATAATAAATAGACTTAAATAGACTTGTTACAATGTGCAGTATTTTTTTAATTTCAGAGAGATATGACATATATATGTCATATAAATTACATATGGTTTGGCATTAATAAGTGCAGTTACTAATAATATTACATGTTCATTTCTTGTTTATACACATTTGACAGTAAAGCACTAAGCTTGAGTTGGGAAGCTTACAAAATATATTTTACTAACAACAGTAACATGTGCAAAATCTAATTTTTATGTAGAAAATATATATATTGTACTCTTATTAAATGTACCATTACTCTCCTATAGTCTTATATGAAATTGACCAACAGCTTGAGCAACAAGTGATTTTGTGTGATTTAGTCGCAAATTGAACAAAAGTTTGTTTTTCAAAGCACTTTGTGACGTTTTTTTACTTCATACACAAAAAACAGTGAAACTGACAAAAATCAGATTTCTTGATGATTTGATGTTTTATAATAGTGATTTTATCATTTCAAAATATAAAGGAAAAAGTATAAATGTATGACTAATAAGCCAATAAGTGCTCCTCTGCTGGCATCTACAGGTTATAATGGGGATTTGATGTATTTTTTAATTTTACATAAGTGTTTGTTCAGCGCAGTATATTTTGGTCAACCCATTGAAAATAACATTCAAATTGGATCATGTAGGAGCTTTTGTTACGCTTTTGTTTCGTTTGCCGTTTTATGTTTCTCATATGCAATAGAAATGGCAACGCGACTTGAACAATTCAGTGGTTGCGCCAGTGCGACCGCGCACAAAATTTACACGAACCGGCAGAAAAATTGGTCCCAAACAGTCTGGAGCCCGGTTGATGCTCACTCTGCACATAGTGTGACCCATTAAATATAGCAATAAAAAATAAAATAATTAATATTAGTAATAATGGTATTAATGCACTTTATTTATTTTTTGTTTTAATAAAATAATAAACAAATAAATGAAATAAAAATATAAATAAAGTGTGTTAATACTATATTTTCATAAAAAAGGGAGTATTAAATAAAAATATAATTATTTTATAGTACACTTAAAAAATACAACACTGATATTTACATTTTCTTTTTATTTGTCTTTTACTTTTTTCTATGGATTTTCATCATTTCAAACCTAAAATCAGCAAGCTTTTATTTTGGCGGGTTTCTGGCAAGTAAGAATGCGTGCTTGCCTGTTTTAGCACTGCCAAGTGAAGTGAGTCAGTGAATGTAATGTCTCAGTTTTGCCTTTTGTTCTGAAACCAGCAGTGCATAGCCTAGGTTTATGCTTTCAGTTCAATTGGAATTTTTTTACAGTAATCAGTAATCCAAAGTTCTGTCATAAAACACTAGATGGCACAGACCGATAGGTCTAACTCAATCTGACATAATGACATCATAATTCACATGGTGCAGCTGATTGGTTTCTTTTCACATCAGCAGCCAATGAGCTTGCTGCTCAACATTAAAATACTCGACTAGTGCTTGCTGTAGCAGTTGCAGCGCACTTGAAAATCCTCCACCTTCCCCAGCTCCACCTGTATAGATCTGCTACAGGCTGATTTATTTTGTTATATATTTTATATATATTTTATTTGTGCAGCAGCAGCATCTCTTACATGCTCACAGCAGCATGTCTGTGGATGTATTGGCAGTAGCAAGTCTCCGTACTTGCTCTTTCACAGCAGCGTAGCAAATCTATTCCGCCAAGACCAAACACATTAACATTGCCATGTATATTACCATGCTAAACTCGAGTTGTCATGACAGAATTTCAGTTGACTGTGCAGCCGTCAACCATTTAGGTACACAAATTAATGGTCTAAACGTATTTACCCAGCGCATTTTGGTCGTGTATGCGCACCACTTACTAGCCTAACTTTAACTTGTTTCTTCTGGCAAATGTGTTTAAGTGTCAGAATTCATACAAGTAGTTTTTGAACAAAAGTTTGTTTTTCAAAGCACTTTGTGACGTTTTTTTACTTCATACACAAAAAACAGTGAAACTGACAAAAATCAGATTTCTTGATGATTTGATGTTTTATAATAGTGATTTTATCATTTCAAAATATAAAGGAAAAAGTATAAATGTATGACTAATAAGCCAATAAGTGCTCCTCTGCTGGCATCTACAGGTTATAATGGGGATTTGATGTATTTTTTAATTTTACATAAGTGTTTGTTCAGCGCAGTATATTTTGGTCAACCCATTGAAAATAACATTCAAATTGGATCATGTAGGAGCTTTTGTTACGCTTTTGTTTCGTTTGCCGTTTTATGTTTCTCATATGCAATAGAAATGGCAACGCGACTTGAACAATTCAGTGGTTGCGCCAGTGCGACCGCGCACAAAATTTACACGAACCGGCAGAAAAATTGGTCCCAAACAGCTTGCAGCCCGGTTGATGCTCACTCTGCACATAGTGTGACCCATTAAATATAGCAATAAAAAATAAAATAATTAATATTAGTAATAATGGTATTAATGCACTTTATTTATTTTTTGTTTTAATAAAATAATAAACAAATAAATGAAATAAAAATATAAATAAAGTGTGTTAATACTATATTTTCATAAAAAAGGGAGTATTAAATAAAAATATAATTATTTTATAGTACACTTAAAAAATACAACACTGATATTTACATTTTCTTTTTATTTGTCTTTTACTTTTTTCTATGGATTTTCATCATTTCAAACCTAAAATCAGCAAGCTTTTATTTTGGCGGGTTTCTGGCAAGTAAGAATGCGTGCTTGCCTGTTTTAGCACTGCCAAGTGAAGTGAGTCAGTGAATGTAATGTCTCAGTTTTGCCTTTTGTTCTGAAACCAGCAGTGCATAGCCTAGGTTTATGCTTTCAGTTCAATTGGAATTTTTTTACAGTAATCAGTAATCCAAAGTTCTGTCATAAAACACTAGATGGCACAGACCGATAGGTCTAACTCAATCTGACATAATGACATCATAATTCACATGGTGCAGCTGATTGGTTTCTTTTCACATCAGCAGCCAATGAGCTTGCTGCTCAACATTAAAATACTCGACTAGTGCTTGCTGTAGCAGTTGCAGCGCACTTGAAAATCCTCCACCTTCCCCAGCTCCACCTGTATAGATCTGCTACAGGCTGATTTATTTTGTTATATATTTTATATATATTTTATTTGTGCAGCAGCAGCATCTCTTACATGCTCACAGCAGCATGTCTGTGGATGTATTGGCAGTAGCAAGTCTCCGTACTTGCTCTTTCACAGCAGCGTAGCAAATCTATTCCGCCAAGACCAAACACATTAACATTGCCATGTATATTACCATGCTAAACTCGAGTTGTCATGACAGAATTTCAGTTGACTGTGCAGCCGTCAACCATTTAGGTACACAAATTAATGGTCTAAACGTATTTACCCAGCGCATTTTGGTCGTGTATGCGCACCACTTACTAGCCTAACTTTAACTTGTTTCTTCTGGCAAATGTGTTTAAGTGTCAGAATTCATACAAGTAGTTTTTTTTGTTTGTTTGTTTTGTTTTTTGAAGATCTTGTGAAGATAAACAAAATGTTTAAGAATCATAAACTTTTGTAGGTCACAGAGCCTTTTTTCTGCAATAATCCAAAAGCCAAGCTAACCAGAATGATAGTAACTTATGGGTCGGTCTGTAAATATGCAGCGCTCTATTAGTATATGGACAAATTACCAATAACCAAGATTAAAAAAATGCTGCAAAATTGTTCATTGTTATTTCTTGCCAACTAATGTGTTAACTAATGTTAATTTGTAGAAGCTTATTTTAAAGTGCCACCTAGTTGTTTAGTAATTTGCTTTTAAAAAGCAATTCCACATGACAGTTTTAACATTTATGTTTATGTTTTCTTTTGAGATAAATCTGGAAGAATAAATGAGTCATTTGCAGCATGCAAATATATTTTAAACTTAACTTCCTAAAGCTTTTGAGAGCAGTAGGAAATAATGCATCAGCAGCATGGAAGGTGTGTCTGTCCTTGGTTGATATTTAGGGGCTGTACTGTGATGAGCCGTTTCCTCAGGCCGGTTTTATCATATGGTATGTTCGGTGCGTAGAGATGCATCATCGCTTCTGTTTTTAGCGCTGGGAACGATCCATGACAGTCTGTCATGAGGCCGAGCTCTCGTCTGATACCTGTTTCCATTGTCAGGCACGCGTTCCGCTTTTTGCCAGTTAAATAATTCGCCTGGAGGGACACAGAATGTCTGTGCTGTAACCGTGACCCTTACTACACATACCAGGACCCGTCCACAGTGTCTATTCTGATGAAGATGTGTGGGAAGACTCTTTAAAGCTCTGCTAGCCCTTCATTCACTGCACCAACATTATTATTCTTGCTTTTTTATTTGATTTTATCTGAATGGTAAACAGCAATAATCCCAGTGCACCTTTCCCCAAGCATCCTAAGCAAGACCTCAGTAACAAATTTTTGAAAAAGCATTTAGCATCAGGTTATGCATGCTTCTCTTTTGCTTTGAAGACTAAGTATGTTTCTCTGAAGAACATTTCTCAAAAGGCATAATGTCTTTAATTTATTATTATTTAGTAACGCAGAACGGAAATGCTTCTATAAGTTGTAACACCTTTGTGCAAGTAACATTGAGTTTAGCTGTACATCTGTGTGTGTTCATAGATATGCTGTGTTCTTGAGAAATGAATATTGTTATCTTGTGAATCAGCCTTCTTATCGCATGTGCAATTAGCGTTCGGTTTATCAAGGTCATTTTATTACAGTCTTGTGTGATTCTGCTCTGTTTTGGAATTTAGGGGCTAAAGTTCTTATACAACCAATTCAAAATGTAAACATAAATATATTACAAAGCGGTGCAAGAACAAGCTGACGTTCAATTTGGTATCATATAAATTCTGACCAGTCTTAATTCACACTTCCACAAATTAAAGCCTAAAAAGGTTTTAAAGTCTTAAACATACAGTTACGGCATTAAATGTTGCACGCACTGCAAAGAATTTTCCTCAGTATTTTTTGTCTGTTTTCCAGAAAAAAAAAATCGAAACATCCTTAAATACATATGGAGTCTTGTTTTCTGAGAAATTAAGCTAAAATTAAACTAAATTAAGTGAGTTTTTACAAATATTAGTCAATGGGTTATGAAAACTAGTTTCCCCAGTGAATTAAGATTTTTTGATGAGCCCACTGGCAGATATTTGTTCTTGCATTTAACTGACTTTATTTGGATCAATTTCTCATAAAACAAGAATTCTTAATTTGTGTAGTTTTACTTCGCAAGTAAATGTATCTTGATTTAAGAATCTTTGGACAGTTGCACTGGAAAGCAAGAGTTATGTCCAAATTCTTGTGGTTGGGAGCTATTCAAGTCTTTTTTTTTTTTTATTATTATTTAATTTTTGGAAAATGAATTAAAAAGTAATAGAGATCTATTGTAAGTTGTATTTTCAAACTTTGAGGGCATTGACATTGTATTCCATTCAAAAAATGTCTTTACTTGGTCTTTAAAATGCCTTAAAAAGTCTTACATTTCCCTTCATAAAACCTGCAGAAATAGTTTTTTTTTTTAATCATGTCAACTTGCATTACATGTGATTTTTCATGAATTTTCCACAGGGGTTCTTCAGGAGAACCATTCGACTCAAACTGGAGTACGACAAGTGCGAACGCAACTGCAAGATCCAGAAAAAGAACCGCAACAAATGTCAATGCTGCCGTTTCCGCAAGTGCCTTGCAGTGGGCATGTCCCACAACGGTAAGAGCTTCACAAAGAGCATATCTCTGACTTAGATTATACAGAATCAGTTTATGGCTTGATGATTTAAGATCTTTAATTGCTTTATCTGAAATCAAGATGGTGTTCTGTTTTATGACAATAATAATTTGTAATATGTAGTTATTTAGTTCTGTAATTAAAGGTCAGGACAATTAGATTAGAAACAGAGAACAACAAACTTTTTTACACACTCTTAGCTTCGACATCATGACGTAGCACAAATCCACACCTTCCAAGTGCTATCAGAAGCGGCATGACCGGAGATGAAACAGGCGACACGGAAGATACGCCGTCCCGTTCTCTCACGAGACTTTGACCCAAACCGAGGATAGCTTCTTCTGTTAATGGGCTAATGTCATGTGCCGCTGTTAGCACAATCCCTTCAGAGGCAGATCTGTATCATATCACGCCATACAACTCCCCAACCCCACCGTCGTCTGCCCTTTGTCCCGGTACTGATGAAGTGGCAGCAGTCTGTTGACCTAAAGTTGTACTACTGTTGGTTTGTGTATAAACTGGGGCTGACGATTCAATACGTTAATGTACCGTGATTAATTATTTAAAAAAAGAACGCAACCAAATAACCGCAGTCAGTGCCTCCTGACCCAAATTTAACTTTGGGGATTTTCCTATAATCCGAGCAATTCGAGTGTAGATCTGCACACAGACCAGTAGTTAAAAAGCGTTTATGTTTTTCACATTCTTGTATTTTATCTGCAATATTAAGTTTTTCTCAGACAGACTGACAAATGCAACTGCAACACAGCAGACTGTTAGTCAGTGATGTGGAAATAAAACAAACATTGAATTAATTAATTCAATTATATAAGTAACAAATCATTATTTATTTAATGTAACATTTCACATAACATTTAGCAGATGCTTTTATCCAAAGCAACACAAAAGAGGAACAAACGCACTTTTAAAAAAAAGAAAAAAGCCAACAATAATCATAATATACAATGTCAGGTTTATTAGAAAACTAGATTAGGAAGGAAACAAGAGAAGAGGAAAATGCAGAGAAAAAAATAAAAAATGTGTTTATTTATTTATTACTGTTTTTTCTTCTTCTTTTTAATCAGCCCTAGTATGAACATTTTAAGCATGTATGAATACAGTATTTATTTTAGTTTTTATACAATACATTGTCTGTGGCAGCATGCATGAGCTTGCATTTGGTTTCATTGGTACTGTGTGTGTGTGTGTGTGGGGGGGGGGGGTCTTACAGCTATCCGTTTTGGGCGCATACCCCAATCTGAGAAGCAGAGGCTGAAAGCAGAGCAGGACGTCTGCGGGAAAGAGCAGCACGAGTCCCAGCAGCCGGACACGAAGAGTCTGGCCAGACAGATGCATGAAGCCTACCTCAAACACTTCCACATGAACAAAGCCAAAGCACGCGTGTTTCTCACGGGCAAGACCAGCACTCCGGTGAGCGACTGCTGTGTTGAGGAACTCACTAGCTCACTCACTCACTCACTCGCTTGTCATTTATGTTGTATTGCTCATGCAACTTTAAAGCTTAACAAAAATGAGGCGATGTTTAAACACTGTCCATTATAGCAGAGAGATCCCAAATGTTTTTGTCAGTTTAACCCCCTTTGACCTAAAATAATTACATGAAGTACCCCTTGAAATTGTAATTCAAATTTGTTGTAATTTCAGTCATTTTTACAACAAATGCGTTCCAAACCTGTATGGTTTTCTTTTTTCTGCGGAGCATAAAAAAGATATTTTGAAGAATTTTGCTAACCAAACAGTTTTGGTTCCTGTTGAATTCCAATGTATTTTTGTCCATTCAAAGGAAGTCAATGGAAACTGAAACTATGTGAATATCAGCATTCTTCAAAATGTGTTCTTTTGTGTTTAACAGAAGAAAGAAATTCATACATGTTTGAAACTGCATGAGGGTGAGTAAATGATGACAGAATTTTTATTTTTGGGTGAATTACCCCTTTAAGTCAGTTTGTTAGTAATTGGTTGCTTTTTTGTAGTTTAAGGAACTACACTACCAGTCAAAAGTTTTTGAACAGTAAGATTTTAAAAGTTTTTTAAAGAATTCTCTTTTTTTTTTTGTTTATTTTATACGAAATACAGCAAAAGCAGTAATATTGTGAAATATTTTTACTATTTATTTTGCTTTCTATTTGAATATATTTGAAATGTAATTTATTCCTGTGATCAAAACTGAATTTTTAGCATCATTACTCCAGTCTTCAGTGTCACATGATCCTTCAGAAATCATTCTAATATGCTGATTTGCTGTTCAAGAAACATTTATTATTATTATTATTATTATTATCAATATTTAAAACAGTTGAGTACACTTTTTCAGGATTCTTTGATGAATAGAAAGATCCAAAGATCAGCATTCATCTGAAATAAAAAGCATTTGTAACATTATACACTTGGAGTCAGTATATAAATATATATTTTTGGGGGTATTATAGAAACTAATACTTTCATTTAGCAAGGATGCATTCAATTGATCAAAAGTGATGATAAAGACATTTATAATGTATAAGATTTCTATTTCAGATAAATTATGTTCTTTAGAACTTTCTATTCATCAGAGAAACCCTACTCTTGGGTTTATGTTTTCAACATAATAATAATAAATGTTTTTTGAGCAGCAAATCAGAATATTAGAATGATTTCTTAAGGATCATGTGACTGGAGTAATGGTGCTAAAATTCAGCTTTGAAATAACAGAAGTACATTACAATTTAAAATATATTCAAATAGAAAAGTTATTTTAAATAATACAAATATTTCAAATTTCTCCTTGAACTGTTTTGCTGTACTTTGTATCAAATAAATGCAGGCTTGGTGAGCAGAAGAGACTTCTTTTAAAAAGAAACATAAAACAATCTTACAGTTCAAAAACTTTTGACTGGTAGTGTACTGGTGTCAAAAATAGTTAATTATTGACTGTATTTTAATGACTCTAAATGAAGTAGCTTGGCGAGCTGCGGTTTCAAAGTTGCTTCCCCAACACTGAGCGACAGGGTGTCAATTGCTAATTAAGAAAACAGTGAGCACTAATTGCACAAGCTATTCAGCACACTTTGAGTTGCACGGTCTGAACGCACACCTGTTCTCTGACTGTCCTCTCTCCATCCTTCATCGAAGCCCTTCGTCATCCACGACATGGACACTCTCCAGCAAGCCGAGCGGAAACTACTCACCCAGCTGCTGGGCAACGTGCCATCCAGAGACGTCTCTACTCTACGGGAGAGAGAAGTGGAGGCCCGGATCTTCCTGTTCAGCCAGTACGCCTCGGTGGTGACGGTCACGGAGCTGACGGAGTTCGCCAAGGCCGTGCCCGGCTTCGCCACCCTGGACCTCAACGACCAGGTGACTCTGCTGAAGTACGGAGTGTACGAGGCGCTCTTCGCCCTGCTGGCCTCCTGCATGAACAAAGACGGGCTGCTGGTGGCTCGCGGCGGAGGCTTCATCACCCGAGAATTTCTGAAGAGCCTGCGCAAGCCCTTCAGCGACATGATGGAGCCGAAATTTCAGTTCGCCATGAGGTTCAACGCCCTAGAGCTCGACGACAGCGACCTGGCGCTGTTCGTGGCCGCCATCATCTGCTGTGGAGGTGAGATGCAGAGAGAGCATGGGAAGTGAAATAGAGGCGGTCTTGAAAACATTTGGAAAGCATTATCTAAATGAAACGCTACTTAACAGTGACTAGCAGCTTTTGAAAATTGGCTCTACTCAGGAAGGAATTACTTGACACGAAATTGATATGGCATGCTGTTACACGATGTACTCCAACTAGAGCTGGGGTGTTGAAACTGGGGGCCGTGGGTCATACAGGGGTGCTAAAGAAGAACATTATTTAACCAAATATAAATTTTTAGGGCTTGCCAAACTTTATTTTAAAGTAAGTATTTATCATATATATTTTTAAAAAGTTATCTTAGGGTATTTGTTAAGTATGGGGAAAGTAATTTATTTATGTATGCATGGATAAATGCTATGCTCATATATCTAGTATCATTAATGTAATAGTAGGCAGAAAAAAAACAAAAGGAATATTTTAAATTGCTTGATTAAATTGCTTTGACTTACAAGTACAGTGAAAAAAAATCTTATTCTATTTTTTACACTTACTATTATTCTGACACAGTATAAATGGGTATTTATACATGATAATTTATATATAAGGTTATATTTAGGGTCTTTTGCATCAAACTTTGGAGACCCCCTATTTTTGAATGCAAATTTAAAGGACCATAAGACTACTACAGTAATGGTGCATTAAATGTATAAATAAATACATACATATATACAAACATACATATTTTATTTAACCTGAAGTACTCTCAGGCTCATCTTACTCCATATTAAAGGGATAGTTCTCCCTAAAAATAAAAATTCTGTCATGAATTTCTCACCCTCATGTTGTTCCAAACCTGCAAGACCTTCGTTCATCTTCGGAACACAATTTAAGATATTTTTGATGAAATCTGAGAGCTTTCTGACCCTGCATAGATCGCAATGGAGCTAAATGTAGTAAGGACATGGTTAAATTAGTCCATGTGACAACAAAGAAAGAAGAGAAGAGAAGAAATTGTTAACTATTTTAACAACGTCCTTACTACGTTTCTGGGCCTCGAACATATCAGTTGCATTGCTGTCTATGCAGGGTCAGAAAGCTCTCAGATTTCATCAAAAATATCTTAATTTGTGTTCTGAAGATGCACAAAGTTCTTATGGGTTTGGGACGACGCGAGGGTGAGAAATTAATGACAGAATTTAAATTTTTGGGTGAACTATCACTTTAATGTAATCTCCTTTGCTGAACTTTAAGTAGGTTAGTTGTGGTTCAAGTTGTTTTTATGTCACCTCTGGAGTCCCACAGCCAGCAGTTTTTGAAAGGCATGACATAATAATGGTCGGAGTGAGATGGGGATTTTGTTCTCTTGAGGGCTAGCAAAAATAAATAACCACAGTTTCCTCTCCTGCTGCCGTGCAGCAGGGACCCGAAAGTAGACGCTTCCACAGACTTGTAGCTCACATCTTCTCAAAACCTAACAGAACCACCGACTCTGGGGGGGGTCACATGGTGTGAGGCCTTTAAGGTTGGAGAAAGGCCGGAATCCCAAGTGGGAGTTTTGAGATACTGGGGAGTTTTTATGACCCTTTGTGTGAGGGCATGGTAATTTGCAGATGGAACTTGAATGGAAATTAATAAAGATTCTCAGGACACTAATATATTGCCTATGTACCAACATATAATATACACGCTCGTTTAGATCATCAGAAGGCGAATTCATAGATACTAAACATGGTAGGATTACATATAGGTAAGATGACAGGAACGAGTGGTTCCATCATAAGCCTGCATAAAACAGTATAAAATCTCAAAGACAACATACACAATGAACTGAAGGATATGTGTGTTCATTCAAAGAAAGGTCTTCCTATGGATTAATTAGAAAATAGTCCATTTCTACTGGGCACTGTGTCTCTTTCTAATTCAAAGGCAGTGATTTTCCCTACTCACATTCCATTAGGTCGTGAATGGCTCTGGTCTAGCAAAGGTGTCGTGGTTGCCATGGTAACCAGTGGCCTGTGGTCATTCACAGACATCCTGGCGCCCAGTCTATTGGGTGAGGGGTCTGTGATGACTTGTTAATCTAATGAATAACTGATTTGTTAAATCAAATGAAAAATTGTGTTTTTGATTGGTCCAGATGCTACAGACCGCAGCTTCCTGGAGGCTGCTCTGTTTTCTTACAACCTATATATGCTAAAGAGACGCAGCGTTAGCAAAAACAAAAAATGCATAATTCAGGAACACACTGTACAGTAGTAGCAGTGACGTCATGATGTTTAATACAAATTTTGACACCATAGCAATTGAACAGGAAAGTCCTTTATTTGAAAAGTCTGGTATTAATATCAAAATGTGACCCTGGACCACAAAAGCGGTCTTAAATAGCACGGGTATATTTGTAGCAAATAGCCAACAATACATTGTATGGGTCAAAATTATCGATTTTTCTTTTATGCCAAAAATCATTAGGATAATAAGTACAGATCATGTTCCATGAAGATATTTTGTAAATTTCCTACCGTAAATATATCAAAACTTAATTTTTGAATTGCTATGTATTGAATTGCTATGCACTATGCATCGCTAAGGACTTCATTTGAACAACTTTAAAGGCGATTTTCTCAATATTTTTTTTTTTTTGCACCCTCAGATTCCAGGATTTCAAATAGTTGCATCTCAGCCAAATATTGTCCTATCCTAACAAGATACATTTCCATACATCAATGGAAAGCTTATTTATCATTTGTAAAATCTTTTGTCTAAAAATATTATTGTACACTTTATAGCACTCCAACTGTAATTTTATTGTACAAACGTGTTATGTGTTCCGACTTGGTACCTGTATTCGATTGGTAAATTATTGTTTTATTGATGTATTTGGGTTTTTTTCAAGGAAAATTAATTTTCGTAGCATTTCGAGCAAAATCTACTAGAGTTGACAATCCACAAGACTTGATCAGAAAGTGCTTTGTAGACTGTTGCAGTTTTTAATGAATCATTTCATCTTTAGTTGTGGCTTTTGGGTGCGTAATTACCGACCGATCTCATCTGGTGTTTGTAGTTTGAAATGAAATGTCACGTTGCTGAAAATATTTTCTAAAAAACCTGAAATGAGCGGCGTGGACGTGTTTATTTCTGGCGCCATCTTCTGTGTAGTCTGATGTACTGCAAGCGTAAAGTGTCAAACGGAAACGCCGAGCCTGTCCTTCTTGACGCACCGTCGTGACGTCGCAGCAGCATCATGGTCATGGCGCGCTGTCAGATCGCGTGCTCACTCAAAACAAACCGTTAGGATGTGTTTGAATGGGACGTAGAGGTTGTGCAGCACGAGAAGCGCACGGTTACATGATGGATGTGAACGAAGGGTCCGCGCTCGGCGTCTTCACCTGCGAGCTGTGAGAACTGTCCAGTCCCTGCAGCTTTCTCCGGCCAGAAGCCGCCAAACACCAGAGCAATAGTGTAAGTACAACAGTGTTTGTGATTGATGAAATAGATATGAACATTACATTCCTGGCACATTTTTGAATCAGGCTGCCAGACTGCAAAATGCCAAATAAGGACTTGCCACAAGACGCCCAAGAACCGAAATAGTTATTTCCTCACCCTCATGTCGTTCCAGTACTCTACCTACCTACCTGTCTGTCTGTCTATCTGTCAAACTCGTATAACGTAAGTCAGCAGTAACCAAGACTGATGGTTATCAACGGTCTTCAAAATATTGTGTTTTGTGTTCCAGTTACACAGGTTTGCAACATTAGGCTGAGTAGATGATAAACGAATAGTCCATTGTTTATCGTTTGTTTGGTTCCCCATTAGCTTCCACAGTGGGTGCTAGTCTTCCTGGGGTCCACAAATCAATCCAAGACAAACAGTCTTACAAATAAATAAAAACGAACAGGAATACAATTTCACTTATCCAGGGTTTCTACAGACATGAACCAGTTTTTAAGACCTTTTTCATACCACCTCATATGAAACTTGAGACCTAAACCTGTAATGGAAATACACATTTTTATTACATGCGTATATGAACTTTTCATGTCAGCAGACAATATTCCATACAAAATATCCCTGCAAAATAACGGCATCGCTGAGATTTTTGGTGGAGTATACGATTTATTCTGAAGCAATATTTCCATCAGAGTTCTATCAGCTTTTACGTACTTAAATCTGCATATTTACCTTTACAAAGGCCTATTTTTAACCTTTTTAGATGTATGCATCATCTTACATGTCAAATTATTACAATTTATCAATAAATTCAATATACACTATAGGGCTGCTACCAGTCAGATTAAATAATTTACACTGCAAATAACAATAATTACAACAGCAATAAATAATGTTATGAGATTAATGTTTTAAATGCATTTATGAATATACAAATAAATGTTGAGGGGGGAAAATGCATACTTTCCAACAAACTTCTAAACTGAACTACCAGTACGTGGCGGTAAGTCACTTAATGAGTGAGTATTGAGTCATTCATTCAACTGATTGAGTGTGCTATCATGCTGCTATCTTAAGGACTTTCGTATACAGCTGACTCCTAAAGTTTTTCATATTCTTCATATTCTGTGTGGTGGTCAGATAGAAATGAATCTTTTCCAATAAGTTTAAATTGATTTTTACCTTTTAAGGGCATTTTACCTTCATAAAGCCATTTTTTCTATAAGTGGGCGTTATCTTTTGAGTCAAATTCTTACATTTAATCAGTGAATAAGAATAAGACATTTGGGCTGTTACCAAGCAAATGAAATCAGTATCAACAAAATTCATCTTTGCAATCCAGACATAAGCTGCACCTGAAGTGGCATTTAGATGTATTTACACACTGTTTAATGCAGAAAATGAATGCATTTAACCTGCCGTTACAAATGCATAAATAATTTTATATATTAAACATAAAAAATTGAATACTGATATTTGAAATGATTTAAAGAATGAAAAGATACTGTAAATGTGAAATTAAAACCGCCAGTAGGTGGCAGCAAGTCACTGTTAAGAAGTGAGTTTGAACCGAATCATTTAAACGGTTGATTCATTCAGGAACAAAACGCTGTCATGTTGCTCAGAGACGCAAAACAGCGCTGTGGCTTTGTTTGGAATCATTTTTGTTGGCGAGATTGTTGCAAAAACAGGCATTATGGTGTCTAAAATGTAAGTCTCTTAATAAAACTTCTAGTTTACTGAACTGTTGTAAAAAAATTTAAAAAATCAATATTACAGTTGTAGGCTATATGGTAATTTTTGGAGAAAAAAGGCACTCTTCCATGTGAAATTGATTAACTATAAGAAGTGGTGTAAATATACATATTTTCTGCCCCATGTCTTGAATTTGTGATCATTCTGAATGTATTTTAATAGACTGAATCATGCAGTGAAAGAGGGCACTCTAAATGCGCACGCGCACTAGACTTCATGTAATGCATGCACTCTGTAGGTGTTTTGAATGTTTGTTTTTTTTTGCGTCGTGGGAATATTGAGCATGATGTTACTTAAAGGTCCCCTGAAATGCTTAGAAACACGCAGCGTTACTCTGTGTTGACGTCATTTTAACTGAAACAGGAAGACAGGGCGGGACATATCAAGCAGCCCCGCCCTTTTTTAAAATAGCCAATAGCGTTCGTTTATATCACAGCTTGGGCTAGAGCCGTTGAGCTCCTAAAGCCGCATTTGACAGGGTATGCCAGCCAGAGTGTGTGTGCGGTGCGGTGGTTAGCGTGACATAGCGCGAAACCTGATTTCTTTTGTTTCCCCAATGGAAAGCATATTTACACTGTTTGAATCGTTCCCTGTCCCCTATATAGTGCACTACGTGCCATTCACTGTACAGAAAATACTAATTCTGTGGACAAGTGACCGATTTCAGCCGCGGCTTCAGCGTCTATTTTATAGTGTAGGGGGCGGCGCTTCGGATTCTAGAGAGCATTTGATTGGACAGAAAGTTTGATGAGAAGCTGAAGTACGATGTGACGTCAAAAAAATTGTTGAGCCGTTTTGGCGGAAGTGACGAACTGCAAGCTTTGAATGCTTATATCTTGTAAATGCGAATTTTGTCACTGTTTTGGAGCGCACTGCCTTATAGATAACCTTAAAGGGATAGTTCACCCAAAATGTTGAACATAGAAGATATTTTGAAGATTGCTGGTAATCAAACTGTTGGTGGTTGCCATTGACTTCCATAGTATTTTTTTTTTCCTACTATGGAAGTCAATGGCAACCACCAACTGTTTGATTACCAGCAATCTTCAAAATATATTTTTATGTTCAACATAAGAAAGCAACTCATACAGGTTTGGAACGACATGAGGGTGAGTAAATGATGACAGAATTTTTGGGTGAACTATCCCTTTAAGACTAACATATTGATACTAACACCCAAAAAAACTTTCATTTTGATTTCATGGGGACTTTAACTATACCATGTTATGAATAAACTAAACATTCAGAATTTTTACCTCAGTGTGTTTCTTCTGAGTTTATGTGTGCTGTTACGCTCATTTGTTATGAAGACTCTCACAAAGACAAACAGAGTGAGCTTCAGCGCGAGCTTGTATTCTGTATTCTGCTAACTTACTGCAATTCTCTCTGATGAAGCGGTAACTTACAGCGGGGAAGAACAAATCTTCAGTCTGTCCAATGATTGTAAACAGCCATTAGGTCCGTCAGACTTGAGATATTTTAGCGGTAATGTGACCAAAAATATTTAAGACCCATCGAATCCGAATTTAAGACTTTTTAAGGCCTTATATTAGGAAAACGTTATTTAAGACTTTTTAAGGACCCGCGGACACCCTGTTATCACATCACAAAACTATACATCTCCGCAATTGCAGAACTTCAAATGTACATCTACAAAACTATACATCTCAGCAGTAGCAGCAGTTGAGAGGATCTGCAAGGAGGAATGGCAGAGGATCCCCAAATCCAGGTGTGAAAAACTTGTTGCATCTTTCCCAAAAAGACTCATGGCTGTATTAGATCAAAAGGGTGCTTCTACTAAATACTGAGCAAAGGGTCTGAATACTTAGGACCATGTGATATTTCAGTTTTTCTTTTTTAATAAATCTGCAAAAATGTCAACAATTCTGTGTTTTTCTGTCAATATGGGGTGCTGTGTGTACATTGAGGGAAAAAAAAGTAACTTAAATGATTTTAGCAAATGGCTGCAATATAAGAAAGAGTGAAAAATTTAAGGAGGTCTGAATACTTTCCGTACCCACTGTACATCTACATATTTATAAGCAAATCTTCACATTTTCTTCGAAATGCATATGTACAGTTACTCTTTCGTTTATTTATGGGAACCATATTCCAAGCAACAGAACCTCGATAAAGTACAGTCTTTTTCATCAAATTTGTGGACACGGTAAAAAAAAAGTTGAGCCTTACTCACTTGAAGTGTTTTCTAATATATATTTTATAAAATATATGTCTCAAGTCCCACACAAACAAGCTTTTCAAAGAAAAAACAAGGAGTTTGATACTTCATTACTTTATGAAAATATAACGACAATCGTAAATGAAATTTAACTTTGACCAGCAACCATGATAACTTTATGCATATCACTAACATTAGCCCGAAATGGATAATGAAGCACTAGTCCGGCAGCTCTATTCTGAACCATCTAAAGTTTTTTTTTAGGTGTTTCTCAGATGCACTTGACCATAGGGCAGTCCTCAAGATGCGATAAAACTAATGGCTGTACCACAAGTTTTAAAAGTAAAGATGGAATAAATTCAGAACATTTCCTGACCACCGCTATACCTTTTCCCATAGTGTTTACTTAATAATCTAATCTTATGTTTGGACCAGGACAACGTATTGTCAAGTATCACACCCAGCAACTTAACATTTGCTACTTGTTCCACTGGCACCCCATTAATAAATCAATTCAAATCAGCAGCCTTAGTCATATTATTTTTATAACTAAAAACAATACATTTAGTTTTTTCTATATTTAAAATTAGTTTATTAATTCAAACCCACTTTGTAATTTTTAACAGCCTACCACTTACATTTTCCTGAAGCTCAGCTCAGGCCAAAAGTTTTGGCAGTGACATAAATTTTGTTTTGCAAAGTTTGCTGCTTAAGCTGTTGTGGTGTTCATTCACATTGTTTCTAGATTATTGTGTAGAGTGATCAGATGCATTTTAACTAATTGCTAAAAGCTTAAGTGGCCAAAAAATTCACTCTTCACAAAAAAACTTTTTTGATCCTGACACAGAATGACCAGCTAACATTAATTGACTAATCATATCAGCAGCACATGTGACAGTGTGAACGAGTACTAGTCAGGTGAAATCACTATCATACTCATTAGATTGTAAGAGCAGACTGATTGTTATAAAAAGAGGGAAGAAGCGCTTCCAATCATTGTGTTCTTGTTAGCAATGGTTATCTCCAAAGAAACACATACAGCCATCATCACTTTGCATCAAAAAAAGTTATTTTCTCTGATGAAGCTCCCTTCCGACTGTTTGGGACATCTGGAAAATCGATTGTTCGGAGAAGAAAAGGTGAACGCTACCATGAGTCCTGTGACGTGCCAACAGTGATGCATCCTGAGACCATCCATGTATGGGGTCGCTTTTCAACCAAGGGAGTGGGCTCGCTCATAATGCTGCCCAAAAACACTGCCAGGAATAAAGAATGGTATCAAAACGTCCTGCAAGAGCGACTTCATCCAACGATCCATGAGCAATTTGGTGATGATCCGTGCATTTTCACCAGCACCGTGTCACATCATGTCACAAAGCAAGAGTGAGAAAGAAGTGACTCGAAGATCACTTCATAGAAATTTTGGATCCGTGGCCAGGCAACTCCCCGGATCTCAATCCCATAGAGAACCTGTGGTCAGTCCTCAAAAGGCGAGTGGACAAGCAGAAGCCCACAAATTGTGATCAACTCCGAGAACTAATAAGGCAAGAATGGATCGCCATCAGTCAGGATTTGGCCCAGAAGCTAATATCCAGCATGCCAGAGCGAATTGCGGAGGTTATGAAGAACAAGGGTCAACACTGTAAATATTGAGTCGTTATATATTTTTTGCCAATAAAAGCTTTTAAAAGTTATGATATGCTTATCATTGTTTTTCAGTATACCATAGAAACATGTGGATAAATAATCTACAAATACTGAAGCAGCAAACTTTGCAAAACACAATTTATGTCACTGCCAAAACTTTTGGCCATGACTGTATGTGCAGCAGAAGGGTCAATATCACCATAGAGTGCCTTTGAACCCTCACAATACTCAAAAATGTTGGTTTTAATTTCTCATTCGCTTTGTCATGTGTAGCATTTGAACCAATCGGACACAATTTTTCATTAGATTTAACAAATCAATTATTCATTAGATTAACAAATAATCACAGACCCCTCACCCAATAAACATACTGAGTGCCGGCATGTCTGTGAATGCCCCCAGGCCCCTGGTTACCATGGCAACCAGGACACCTCCGCCAGGTCATATAAACTTTACGACCTAAAAGTATGTAGAGAGAATCTTCCCTCCTACTTAATTCTCTCCCACAGACATAGGGATGCACGATATATCGGCCACCATATCGGTATCGGCCCATATCGGCTCATTTTTTCTGTTATCGGTATCGGCCTGATAAGAAAATTTGGCCGATATCTTAAAGGATGCATCCTGAGACCATCCATGTATGGGGTCGCTTTTCAACCAAGGGAGTGGGCTCGCTCATAATGCTGCCCAAAAACACTGCCAGGAATAAAGAATGGTATCAAAACGTCCTGCAAGAGCGACTTCATCCAACGATCCATGAGCAATTTGGTGATGATCCGTGCATTTTCACCAGCACCGTGTCACATCATGTCACAAAGCAAGAGTGAGAAAGAAGTGACTCGAAGATCACTTCATAGAAATTTTGGATCCGTGGCCAGGCAACTCCCCGGATCTCAATCCCATAGAGAACCTGTGGTCAGTCCTCAAAAGGCGAGTGGACAAGCAGAAGCCCACAAATTGTGATCAACTCCGAGAACTAATAAGGCAAGAATGGATCGCCATCAGTCAGGATTTGGCCCAGAAGCTAATATCCAGCATGCCAGAGCGAATTGCGGAGGTTATGAAGAACAAGGGTCAACACTGTAAATATTGAGTCGTTATATATTTTTTGCCAATAAAAGCTTTTAAAAGTTATGATATGCTTATCATTGTTTTTCAGTATACCATAGAAACATGTGGATAAATAATCTACAAATACTGAAGCAGCAAACTTTGCAAAACACAATTTATGTCACTGCCAAAACTTTTGGCCATGACTGTATGTGCAGCAGAAGGGTCAATATCACCATAGAGTGCCTTTGAACCCTCACAATACTCAAAAATGTTGGTTTTAATTTCTCATTCGCTTTGTCATGTGTAGCATTTGAACCAATCGGACACAATTTTTCATTAGATTTAACAAATCAATTATTCATTAGATTAACAAATAATCACAGACCCCTCACCCAATAAACATACTGAGTGCCGGCATGTCTGTGAATGCCCCCAGGCCCCTGGTTACCATGGCAACCAGGACACCTCCGCCAGGTCATATAAACTTTACGACCTAAAAGTATGTAGAGAGAATCTTCCCTCCTACTTAATTCTCTCCCACAGACACATACTGCTATAAGAAATAGCGCTGTCAAAATGGCTGAAAAACTAAATTCAAATTTTGTACTTAAATATTATCCAAATATATTCTAATTTAAGAAGCATAATTTCAGTTAGGGTGAAGAAAAGCTTTTGGCTTCACTTGAGGCCACAAGAGGGTGCGTCAAGCAAAATATTACTAATGCACGTTTATTCAAAGCATAAGATAACATGACTATCTGTGAAAAAAGTTCATAATGTTTAAAACAATGTTTATAAACCAATTATAATTAATTCAGTCGCTTAAACAACTATAAACAAAACCGCATAATGTATGTATGCATAGTTTAATACAAAGGGCGGAAAACCAATCACACAGTACTTTTTTTTAGTACGTTTAAAAACATGAGATGCAGTGGAATGGGGGGAAACAAACCCCCGCCATAAAGTCTCAATATGTTTTTTCAAAGTTAAACTTGCATTAATTTTACATGGCTTTCTAAACATGCGGTTCCTTTGTGCGAGATGCGAGTGCAACAGTAATAGATGTCCATCTAGAAAATGCGTGAAACATGCATTCTGTGTGAACGGCTTGGTTTCAGTTTTGATGTAAACGAGATCTTCTCCGCATTGATGTTCTCTTTTTTTCTCAATATTTTTAATGAACAAAGCAGCAGCGTCTAGTGGCTTCAACTGGATATGCTAACATAAACATTACAATGCGACGACACTTACATCGTCAACGTTTTTGCATTCAAATGTGGATTTTTATTTTAAATTTGACAAATATATGAATTTTGAAAACGTTTTTGACAGCCCTAATAGGAAATGACTTCTTACATTAATTCATAGACACATTTTTCTATCATGCATATCCCCAGGTCATTGTGTATGATTACTACCTTCTTGTATATGGTTTTGTGTATTGTGTATATATTTTATGCATGCTTATGATAGATCACTAGTTAATATAACCTCACCTATACCATGTTTGGTATGAATGAGTTTGTCTTTTCATGATCTAAATGAGAGTGTATATTATATGTTGATACCTATGCAACACATTAGTATTATAAGAATCTTGAAGATTATTCTCTTGAACACCCAATCGAGTTTCATATGCAAAACACCACGATAGAGACAAAGAGTCGTAAAATTTCCCTCCAAAGGTACCATTCCTCATTGGCTCACTCAAATCCCAGAGGTGTGACCTCGATAGAAGTAAAGGCCTCACATCAGTGACCCGCCTTCAGTCTGCGGTTCTGTTAGTTTCTGAGAAGATGAGGATGTGAGCTAGAAGTCTTCTGCAACTCCTAAGTCTGCACCAGGCTTCGGCCTAGAGGTCTGCGCGGTACTGTTTTGTTAGTCCCGCTCCCGCAAGGTTATATTCACTCTTTGTTCACCCGCTGTCCTCTAAGAATAATTTTCTTCCCGACCCGACCGTTCCCGCTAAATTTAGATCTCGTTTCCAGAATCTCACATTTAAATTTCCGCTACTGAAAGAAAGGGAGAGAGGCTGACAAATAAAAGTGTAGTCTGCACAACATTGTATGTCATTTTATTCGTCTTGTCAAGAGTCTTGAATTTATTGACTGTGACTTGAATTTATATGAATTATTTTAAGACACAAAATTGGTTTAATATTTCATGCAACACAGTAGGAAAAAGGGTTGTTATTTTTATTTGTCTTGTCAGGATACAATTCGTTTAACATTGACAACACAATAGAGGAAAAACAAATAAAAATGCTATTTTTATTCGTCTTGTCAAAATACTAAATTCGTTTGACATTTTTGTGTTAACAGTAAGAAAAGTGT
>NW_015505187.1:1375056-1376856 GCF_001515645.1 Sinocyclocheilus grahami | reverse complement strand
TCTATCAAAATATGCATGTGTCTTCATATCACCACATCGCGTCTATCTATAAGCGAGCTGCACAGTTGACACATACAGGAATTGTCACTTGCACAATCGAGGCAGTGCCACATCGTCACTAAAGTTTATAAATTGCAATACTTTCTTAAATTACATAAATTCTCGCCAGTGTTTAATCATTCAGCGCCCGCGCGCTCTCCTGGTGCACACACACACAATGCCAGGTTCACATTATTCCGTTTGCAGTGCGTATGCGGTGCATATTTTTTCCGCGCTCATGTTAACGGATTAAAGCGTTCACACTGCACACGGTTGAGGTCCAACAGTGTAGAGATCGTTTCCACACAGAGTTTATGTTTGTTGCGCTGCAAGCACTGAATTAAAGTAACAGCGTATTATTTGCCGTAAATATGAAAAAATGTAGTAATTACACCATAAATACAGATTATTAAAGTCTAATGTGTTTCACAGTCAACACATAGGCTATGGCTTTTTGGTTAGGTTTAAAGGAAAAGAGCACTTTTAGATAAACAAGGCAATAATAGATGGCACTCGTGGAGGTAGAAAAACAAAGTTCTTTATGAACCGCAGGATTGCTTGTAATAAAGATTTAAATGCAAAAGGAAAGGCAGTAGAGCTGACTATTTCTGTCAATGGTAAGTTTTAATGTTTGTAATGTAAGGAAAGTAGTTTAGATGTTTTGCCACTTGCTTGAGCAACTTAATATATAAATCTAGAAGTAAATGCAAAAGTAAAAAGGATTGAATAATGTGTTGCTTATATTTATTGTGTTTAAACATGTCTGTGAAAGATTGTATTACTGTACTGTGTAAAAATAAGAATTGCAATGCTGAAAAAGCATTTTCAGTGACAATGTTTGGATTTGACATCAAAATAATGGATAGATGTTGTTTGTGTGGTAAACGGATCAGTAGCGGAGTCCTGTGAAAGCTGCTTCCCCTCTCGAGAGAGTCAACTAATTTTCAAAAATGAAATTCGGGCCCTGAATAAATGTCTAAAAATCCTGATTGGAGTATCACTATAAATAGTTAAACGATAAAAAGAAGGCTTTAAAAAGATCGGTATCGTTGATCGGAATCGGCAGATACTGCTTTCTGTGATCGGAGCACCCCTAAATTATTTATATTAATTTTAACTACACATGCCATAAATAGTAGACACTCAAGTACTATAGAAACATATTAGCTGAGCTCGCACACATTTTTTTTTGTCGATAATTATGGACCATAAGATATGTCCACCCTGTCATGGACATATATATATTACGGTTAAATACAGTTTCATTCTAAACGGGGTTATTTGTTTGCCTTCAAATTATAAATACATAGGACTAAAAGATGTTATGTAAACCATGTGCTTTTAAAACAACTCATACATTCACACATGTAATTTTTCTTATTTGGAGAAAATTGTGATATTTAGATGCCCCACATGTCTACGTCACGCTGTGGGAAGATTTGCATAACACCGCCCAAATGTTCACGCAAAGAAAGGAGTAGTAACTTTTATTCTCGCTGTAGTATTGTTTGCCACCGCCATGTCGTGAAGGCGCCGTGTTTCGTTGTGAGAGCAAAACTACTTTGTTTGGCCTTCCAAAAGAGGATGATATCCGCTTTGTCATGCCTAGAGCTGATCCGTGCTGGTCGCTGAGGAAATACATGAACTTGGCGCTGTGGATCGGCTTTCACCGTGGACGAAGTGGAGTCCAGCCCGGGGTCGTCACACGTGGTTGCCGCAAGCCCGCCGGCCGCTCCTTTGTCGAATCCGCCGGCCGCGCCG
>NW_015505187.1:1357145-1374711 GCF_001515645.1 Sinocyclocheilus grahami | reverse complement strand
TTTTCCTTTCTCTTTGGAGTGTTACAAGCTCTTGGTGCATAAAGAAGATCGGTAATGTTGCAAAGACTAAAGTCTCAAATCCAAAGAGATATTCTTTATAAAAGTTAAGCGTCAGCCACGCCTACCTAAAACAACTCCTCCTAACCCGCTCGGCCCCACATATCCGTCACTATGTGGAAATATTAGCATAATGCCGGCCAAATGTGCACGCAAAGAAAGAAGGCGTGGTTTCAGGAACAGCAGTAGTGTTGATGCAGCAATGGAAGGGAGACGCTGTGTGTTTCAGTGCGAAAGCAAAAGGACTTTATTTAGCCTTTCTGGAAGTAGATGCAATTAGGAATCATTGGTTAATATTTATTTACAACAGAACCGCACAACCCAGATGTTCGGATTTGTGCAACGCATTTTATGGGCGACAGTTTTTTTTTTTTTTAAACCTAGAAGAGTACAAGGCTGGCTGTGCACAAAGGCTATTTCCGACTTTGCTATGACAATCTGGCGCTTCTGAATCAGTGACTATATGTATGTTTTGTTATTAGTTTAAGTATTTGCAATCGACTGTTCAAATGTGGAGTTTTGCACAGCGCAGAGTAACGCGTCGTGTATGTGAGGGGAACAGGGTCACATCACAGGAGAGTGAACTGCCTGTCAGAAATCATAACACGTCAGCTGTCTTAACCGCGGCTTGTGTACTGCATCATCACTGTGTCTGTCACGCGACTCTGTTGCCCTTTCGGGCTTGAAGTGATGGTAAAAGTAACAACATTATTAAATGTCTTGATATTTACTTTGAATATTTTACGCCTTTCAGAAAGGCGGGGCATAGAGGAGAAACAATAATGTACAGTATGTGGAAAATATTGTGTTTTTTGAACCTGAAACCGCATAAATGCATTTCATTACACCAAATAATGTTCTTTGGAGCAAATTCAAATCAAGATGACAGGGTGGACCAGCACATGACAGGGTGGATACATAAAGCAGAACACACAAAGCATGACAAAAAATGACAATGAAACATTTAACTTAAAAAAAAAATCATAAAATTACATTTCCCCCCCCCCCTTAATTTTAGTTTGGTTAAAGCAGAACTATGTAACTTTTTCTGTGTTCAAAATGTGCTAAGTCAGAAATCATAACACGTCAGCTGTCTTAACCGCGGCTTGTGTACTGCATCATCACTGTGTCTGTCACGCGACTCTGTTGCCCTTTCGGGCTTGAAGTGATGGTAAAAGTAACAACATTATTAAATGTCTTGATATTTACTTTGAATATTTTACGCCTTTCAGAAAGGCGGGGCATAGAGGAGAAACAATAATGTACAGTATGTGGAAAATATTGTGTTTTTTGAACCTGAAACCGCATAAATGCATTTCATTACACCAAATAATGTTCTTTGGAGCAAATTAAAATCAAGATGACAGGGTGGACCAGCACATGACAGGGTGGATACATAAAGCAGAACACACAAAGCATGACAAAAAAATGACAATGAAACATTTAACTTAAAAGAAAAAATCATAAAATTACATTCTCCCCCCCTCCCTTAATTTCAGTTTAGTTAAAGCAGAACTATGTAACTTTTTCTGTGTTCAAAATGTGCTAAATGTATATAATGAGCGAGTACATCATGAATTCATCTTCCAAACTGCGTTTTTATCTTTTTCCGAATCACTACGGTACACTTCTAAGAAGTACTTACATTTGGACTATCGTAGCCTGGTCGGGTCGTCACCGCTGCGGAGACACAAAATTTCTCAAGAGCAATTTTTGAAGGGGACACAAATAATACAGCTATAATAGTACTTGTAAGGATATTTATATACAGAGGAAAGCCTTACTACTATTAGTGTAGCAGGGAGACCGTGCCAAATTAGACAACTTGCAAAAGCGCTCGTGTCCGTTCAAGACATTGCTATTCTTCACAGTGTTGCCAAGTCTGCGGTTTTCACGTGGAATTGGGCTACTTTATCACTGTTGCCGCGGGTTGAAGTGACCCCAATAACGTGTATTTTAGTCCATGGAGCGTTATTTTTACCGGGGGACCCCCTCGAAACGTGGTTAGTTTGGGCTAGTTTTGAGTAGCAAGTGGGCGGGTTTTTTTGCGAAAAGCTGGCAACCCTTTCCGTCAAGCAGGTGACGTTATTGCTGCTAACAGCGGATTCATGGAAAAATGCATCATAAAGAGAAAAGAATCACTTCAGCCGATGTTTAAGTGAATAAAATAGACAGCCTTACTTACTGGAGTTCCACAAGATTGACTTTGTTCTCTCTCACCAGACTTGTGTGCAGGTGATGTAAAAGAGGAAAGCAGGCATTTGGACCAAAGCACTGCGAGGCAAGGGAGGGGTAGACTCAAAATGTTTCTAAACCTAAAACACATTTTTGCCCCTTTTATGTTGTTTTACTACTTACACAATTATTTCAAGTATAAAACATTGTTATTAACATTGTGGGATTTCCACCTATGGCTGTGTCCACCCTGTCATGTCTAAGTGGCCGACAGGGTGGACATTGAGCTTCAATTGGCATATTAGCTTACAACAAAGCGTGATTAGCTAAATAGTTTAATCTGGTTGTTGAAGAGAATTTGGTATATTTAAACGTAGATATTTTGAAAATACTGTATTCTAATCACTTCTGGCATATTTTATGGCGACAGGGTGGACGTGTTAAGCTTTGGCAAATCAAGTAAGCAAAGTCATAGGAAGAAAATTTGTCAATTGAAAAGTTACCAACTTACTCACCTCTGCTGCTGAAATTCCCGCCACTGAAGAGACCAAAAATCTGTCGTCTTGATGTCACTAAAGTGGATGGCCTTTTCTTAAAGGGGCGGATTCCCCAATACGACAGGGTGGACAACCATTCAAGGGACATAGACAAACTCTTCTTTTTGTAATAAATACAAATATTGTTTTTATTACCAAATGATCAATACAGTCAAATTGAGTTGAACATAAATGTAGCAAAATATGAATAGAGAACAAATTTTTTTTTCATTTTACGATGTGACTATATCAGGGTTGTCCAATCCTGCTCCTGGAGGGCCACTGTCCTGCAGAGTTTAGCTCAAACACCAGTAAAACGCACCTTAACCAGCAAATCAAGGTCTTACTAGGCATACTACAAAGACCCAGGCAGGTGTGTTGAGGCAAGTTGGAGCTAAAGTCTGTAGGACACTGGCCCTCCAGCAAATATAGCAAAATAACAAGCATCCTCTTATAAAAATAAAAAAAAATGTAGAAATTGTATCTAAAGAGCCAAATAATGCTTTTGTTATGAATCTAAAAACGTAGCCTAATATAACACACCCTTACATAGTCATTTTTATGTGAAGTTATGGCAAATGAGTTATGTACAGGACACCAAAAGGCACCCTACAGTGATATTGACCCAGAAAACATTGTAAAATCATCAGCATGCATAACTATATTTGCCTTATCAACAACATATGGTAAATCATTTATAAAGATAGGGAACAGTAATGGACCTAAACAACTCCCTTGTGGAACACTACAATAGGTATTTGTAGCCTCTGAGAAAGAACCATTATAAAACACTGTCTGTGTTCCATTAGAAAGAGAACTTCCAATCCAATCAAGAGCTGTGAGTGGAAAAACCATGACATGTTAGTTTAGCAATAAGAATATCATGGTCAATAACATGAAAAGCTACTGTATAGTCTAGTAAAACAGGACCCACCAATTTCTTATCATCTAGACATGCTAACCATTCATCTGTCATGTGTATGAGCGGTACTCGTGGAGTGTCCTGGTCTGTAAGCATGTTGTGCATTAGTAAGTAATCCTTTAATTCTAAAAGATTGTAAAAGTTGCTTAAAAATAATCTTCTCCAAGAGCTTGCTCAGAATAGGAAGTATACTAATTGGCCTACAGTTAGGACCTGAAAAGTCAGTTTTTCTCTCTTTTTTTTTTTTTTTGAAGTTATGGTATAATGGTAGATTTTTTCCAAAGATTCGGATATACACCACTAAGCAAACATCTATTAAATACATGTCAAATTGGTTGAGAGAGCCGATTAGCTACTATTGTCAGAAATGTACCATCCCAAAAAATCAACTCCACAAGATTTGTCATCTGGAACCGAAAGCAACATCTGTTCTACTGTATTTTGATCAATGGGACTAAAACGAAAACAACACATTTTATCTTTCATCATGTTAACAATAGGATTACACAGTATTTGTAAATCGTTGCTATACATGCTAGATCGTAAATCATTCACCCTAATTAATGAAAAAAGTGTTCAAATAATTAGCTATATCTAAGGGTTTAATGATAAACTGTCCCTCGTGTTCCACACACCCTTTCCTATACATTCTTTCATTGTGTTTTCCACATCGTCTTACTATCCCAGCTGCACATCTTATTTGTTGCTTATAATATTCCCTCTGTTTTGATATGATTTAATTTTGTAATCGTGTTCTGTCAGAGGAACTTGGGTGACATTTGGTAAAGGTCGGTACTGCTCTAAATAATCCAGTTCAGGAAGTACATAATTAGCGTAAAGCATTTCTTTGTGATCGTACGATGTTTGTGTGCTCGTATAATGAAGTGAAGTGATTTGACTTTGAGTAACAGCATACAGCAAAATATTGAACATTCACATCACAAACACTATAGGAGCTTGATAATAATATTGTTTGTTTGTTTTATTATTAATAATAATAATATTGGTATTCTAGCAAAACCACCAGACCTTTGGTATGAAGCTACGATCCCTTTTTTGTATTAAGCAATATGAATTTTGATCATTCAAAATTGAGGAAAATCAATAGCCTATTGGAGAGCCATGTCTTTTTATGAAGCAATATAAATTGTGATGGTAGCTTCACATATATATATATATATAATCAGACTCATGCTGTGATTAACAGAGGACACCCACTTGAACATTCAGTGAAACTCTTTTGAAAATATATTATAAACACTAAATATTTGTTTATAAATAGACATATGTAGTACAAGAATCATTAGACATTAAAGAGTCTATTTGATCAATCTTTGCCAGCAATCTTCAAACCACTAGATTTTACTCATTTGTTAGCAAGATGATTTGAATAATAAAATGAAGTGTGTTTACTTGTATATTTTGTAATAATGTGTTGTTTAATTTGCACCTAAATATCTGTTATGCAGAATGACAGTGGGATATTATTGCACCCATTTTTGGATCCATTTCATTTTCCCAAATGTTATTTGAAACATTAACGCAGACACTTGCATTTAATATGCTATTTATTTATATGAAATCATCTTTGTGTTCTGTTTTGTCCCATGTGGGAGATGATGTCGTCTAACAATTGACAGCGTTTCCACAAGCTGAACTGTAAAACGTGTTTCCTGAAGTCGGTGCTTATCGCAACAGACACAGAAAGGACTTGTAGGTTTCTGATATCTGAGCTAAAAGCTTATGTAGTAGGCCATTGAACACGCTGTACTTTGATGTAAATATCTGATCCAAGGCATGTGGTTGAATAATTGTGTTGCCAGTGATTGAGATGGGCTTTTGTGCTGTCGTTTGTCCTGCAGGCTCTTGGAGGAATGTTACGGCACGAAGGATCCCTTCAGCCCAGAGAGAGAAAAGTTTCTGGTTTTAGGATCCAAGTGCTGTCTAAGAAACAAAAAACATGACTCTCCAATAGGCTGTTAGTTTTCCTCCTTTTTGAATGATTCATTGAAAGAATGTATAGAAATGATCCTCCATCTCTTCCATTATGTTCCAAATTCTGAAGATCTAGATCAAACAATATCTGTATGCTTGCACGTAGTGAAGAACAACGATGGCAGCATCGGGATCATTATGATTACATTTATTGAAAGCAATGTCAGCATATCAATAAGCTTGTGTTTGTTTGTTTGTTTGTTTTCTGACAGGACTGCAGTCTGTTCTACACCGAGCGCTTCTGTTTGCCCTGTGTGCGGGACCACCTTTGGCAGTTTCCAGAACGGGGTCAGAATGAGGTGCTGAGGAAAAAGAGTGTCCAAAAGACGTCCTCTTCATGATGCTAGGATGACTTAGTCAGGACACTAGTGAGCCATCTGGCCAGACACACAATATTAACTGTTTGTTGATGTCTTGCGCAACTGGAGGCAGCAAACCATGTTTTGATTAAAAGCATTTCTGTGCTGTCCTATACTGTTTTGAGTTTTACAAACAAGTGTTAGGATGGTGATAAATGCCTTGTCGCATGTAGCAACTATAAAATAAATGATGTTTATGTCATCGGTTGTTATTACTTGATGACTGATATATTCATGTCTGATGATGTAGGTGAGTCTCGAACCGGTTGTTGGAGTGCAAACACTAGTGCTACATCACACCTGCGGGCCTGCCTCCTTCCAGATCCTTCCGGCCATAGGTTGAGGCTGAGCTTGACTCAGTTGCAAAAACCACAGGTACGTAGTGAAGTATAAGTCCCAGCACACAGACACACACAGTTGGAGATCTGTGGCTCACACTGCTGAGCGCTGGCAAACAATGCCAGAGGTCCCTGGTTCAAATCCAGCCAGATCACCTCAATTACAGAGCAGAGGTGGAGCTGGAGGACCAGAGAGGAGTGGCGCTGGAGGACCAGAGAGGAGTGGCGCAGGAGGAGCAGACCAGAGAGAAGGTGAAACCAAAGTGGAATGGCTGGGCAGGCCAGTGATGGAGCCTTGGCATTGCTGGAGAGTGGAACAGCTGACCAGATGGAGGAGCTTGATGGCTGACCAAATAGAGTGGAATGGCAAACAAAGTGGTGAGACAACAGTGAAGAGGAGAGTGTTGACAGCACCCAAAGGAAGAAGAGGGGGGGACCAAGACAGCAAGACAGCTAATTTATTTTTGTGTAATTTCACTACTTCTAAACATTGTGTGACTTCTTCCACATTACTGTCATCCACTAGATGGCACTCAACCCACAACTTACTTTATAAATTCAACTTCACAGGTGCCATGGTGATGGACCATACAGTACCTCCCTCCCCCCCCTCCCCTCTCTTCTCTTATCAGCCTAAGAAAATGTGGCCAATAAATTATTTCCTTCAGATGCACACTGTTCATTTGATTGATCTCATATAGAATGCATTTGGTTAAGTTAAAAGAGCACTTCAGTCATCATCTTTAGCTCAAAACACCAGTGCACAACTATGATTAGGGGTGGGTATATGTATAACATTGTAATGAGAACATTATGATTCCTTGACTTGACTTAAATAAGCTGCCAGCAAAACACTTCAGTTTACCATGTCCCTGCAGCTGCTATTTAAAACAATGGTATTAATTTGTTACTTTTTCAAAATCATTGATTGATTTATTAACAACCATATATATATATTTTTTTTATTTTCATCAACAATGTAATTAAAATCAGTTAGTTATTGTCCATGCAAAGACTATTCCGTTTTATTGATCTGTGGCTCATTTTGATTCTTTACACATGTAAAGGTGACTTGTTTGCATTATTTGTAAATATTTTTTATTTTTTTTTATGACTACATCTGGGAACGTAAAAATCTTTTTACACCGTTCAAACTAGGCTGTTTGGGATGTGGCTTTTAATGATGACACCTTTTTTGTAATCAGGCTCTCAAAAAGTGTGTGTGTGTATATAACAATTTGGATATAGATTTATCAGCTTTCAAAAATAAATAATCGGTATCGGCCAAACTTTTCATATCGGTGCATTAACATTTCACTTAGCGCATATGTACACTTAATTTTGCTTGATTTCATTATATCTGTGTACTGCAAGCTTCTGACCCTACAAACAAGGCGTTTGTAGGGTCAGAAGCTTGCAGTACACAGATATAAAGTATGTAAACATCATACTTATCAACACACTTCTGCAATATTTTCCCTCAAAAACAATGTCGCATTCACTCATTTTAATGACCGTGCGTTTCGTTTCATTTCTTTAGATCGTCTCGAGAGCCCCGGGGTCGCTGGCTTTGGCTTAAAGTAAGCGCACCTGGCAACACGCGACTCTCTTCTACTTGTATCGTTTTTCACTGACGGGCGGGCTCCGCCAGCCAATGAGAAGCGTCTTCTGTTTAAATAGCCTTCGCTGTCAATCTTCTCCCCCCTGCCAGTTTACTTGCGATCGCCATATTGGGTGCTCGCCTACTCGAATGACTCGTCTGTTTTTCTGCGGAATTACTACGAGTCGCGCGCTGTTTTCATGACTTGTTTTCCTCGCGCGTTTGTTATGCGTTCGCTCGGCTTTCTCGGGAAGTAGGATCGCTCTTAGTAAGACCGCGTCTGGCTCGATTGCGATTCTCGGGACGAACTTTAACGTCCAACATGTCAAAAGTGCGCGTCTCCAATGGAAGCCCGACGCTGGAGAGAGTGGACGCGAGGCAGGCGGATCACGCCAAACCGCCGGTCTGCAGAAACCTCTTCGGCTCCGTGGATCGCGCAGAGTTCGCGAGGGACGTCAAGGAGCAAATGCTGGCCATGGAGAAAGCGTCCAAGGACAAATGGAATTACGACTTCGCCAAAAACGAGCCCCTCGCGCCTGGCGACTACGACTGGCAGGAGGTGGACGCGAAAGAGGTGCCGGAGTTTTACACCAGACCGCCTCACGCAAAACGGGATACCTCGACCGGGACTGTGGATCACAACGGGAACCACGACTACTTGTTGACGACGAGCGTACAGGGGGACTCGGACAACGCGGAGCACGGGAGTCGCTCGGATTGCCGAACGGCGCTGACCACGCCGAGAAAAAGACCGTCGACAGAGGATCAGGGTAAATGTTTTGGGAGTCTCGGTGCTCTTGGGTTATTTGCGCGCAGATCTCGGGGGACAAACACTTTGCCCTCCCGATCGTGCGTAATGCTGACACTGCTTGCTTTCGCGGTCTAGCTCGCAAATGAAGTCGCTTTTCTAACACCACCACCATCTTCATTCTTTCGATAGATCTTCCTTGCCAAAGCAAAAGAGCCAACGTCCAAGCGACCGAGGCGAACTGCTGCCCAGAGACGAGGTCGCACGCGCCCAGCAAGTCGGATCCCAAAACGTAAACGAGGTGAGTTTCGTGCGCGCTGTCTGGAAAAAAAAAGAAAAGCAAGTAAAAACCGGCAACAATTTATATTAAGACGTTACACTGCACGAGTGTAAAACATTGAAGTGAACCAGTGTGTACTGCTTTCTAAAAAAGATTAAAACAAAAAAACACTGAGGAAATTATACTAACTTATTTATGTCAAGCTTTTTGTTGTTTATGCAAAGTGACATTTGTGCATTTTCTGTATGTACTTCTTTTTATAGGTGTTTTTTTTTCCCTCCACAGATTTGTGCAAGGTTGCAAACTGAGCCTATTAAAAATTTGATGTGGATTGTGTACCGCTTTATAAATGAGATGATTAAACCATAATGACATGAACACCTTCACCGGACTCCTTTTCATTATATTGTGCAGGAAAACAATCCGCTTGAAAACACACTCTCAAGGGGAATCTTCCATACACTTCTCACACCCTGCAATAGCAAAAGCCTCAAACTGACCTAAAGCTGTGCTAAAAACCTCAATACCTTTAAAACAAATCATAACAGAAGTGATAAATAAATACACCACTCTGGTGCTAAACTGGTACGTGGCAGAATGAAACCTATGGAATTTAGTGTTTTTGTTTGCTTGTTTTTTTTTACAACCCACACATGCACCTGTCCACAAATGCACAATTATTCCATTTCAACTGTACCCACTTTTTTTTTCAATTTAGTGATATTGAACAAGGCACGACGACATGCTTACAAAAATTACTTTGCTTATGTACTGTAATACATATTATATGATTAACCTGCTATTAAACTGTTGCCACATTCCAGATCCCTTTTTAGATTGTATTCAAATAATGTGTTACATGTCATATTTCATATGAAATGTAAATAGCAAAGAAGTTCTGTGTTGAATTTTCATCTGACACGTTTAAAAAATACAACAAAACATACAAAAACCCTTGGCACTGCAAAATACTACAACTGACCCCAGGATGTTTTGTTTGAATATATTCATAAACACAATGGGTTCAACTATACTACTCGAAACACGCTGTGTCAAATCGAAACGCCGTTTGACTTTAAAGTGTTCGGTCGCGCGTGTTGACTTGCAAAAGACACGCACCCTCAAATATTTCTCGCGATTGGAGATAACGGACGTGGTCACGTTGAACTTATTCTGCTCGTACATTATCCTTATAATATACAGGGTCTTTTCGGCGAATTTTTACAGCGTTTTTGCTGCTTGCGCACCGTTTGGTTAACTCAACGTGCAACAAGTTTGTGCGTAAAGCTGCTGCGTTTCTAACACGACCTGCGGAGCTCCCTGCTTCAATTCAGACAAAAAACAAGGACACGTCCCGAGCGGGGAGCGGGGACGGGACCAAGATACTGACATACGGTTTGTCCAATCAGACAACTATTAAGAAAAACACACCACTTACTGTAGCCACTGAGATTGGCTTTGCGCGCGCTGAGGCTGGAGTAAGAGTGTGTTTGTACAGAGTGTTCTGCTCGTAAAGCACAACCCAGAATAAGAGCCATTGGTCAGACTGATATTTCTGCTGATGTTTGCGAAAGGGAAGGGAGAGGTGAGTTTGGCCCGAGGGGTGAATCGCAAGGATCTTTCTAAAGCCCCGTCCTCCTACTGCTCAAAAATCACGGCTGCAACACACATGTATGAATTACATAATTCACACGCAATTTACACGCATTTATTTCCCAACAATAACTCCGTGTTTACTTTATCGCATGTTTAACACGCCGGTGACATGCGTGAAAACGTTACTGGGTCATATATATATATATATATATATATATATATATATATAGGCTACTGAAGGGGAGGCTAGATGTAGCTGGGCATGCCGTCACACCGTATATGTTATCTCAACGACACAATTATACATTTCAACCGTGGAAGACTTACATAAACTCCAACTTATATAAAACCGTTAGATAAAGTTACATAAAAACAATTCATGACAGCAGAAATGTAAGGGGCAGCAGAGAAAATAATTCTAACCATTGCAAATTAGGCCTATAATCCTATTAAATAATGTCAATAATAATCCAAAAAATGTGTAGCATGTTACAATAAAAAGACAAATACACAAATTATCATTACATCCTTGTCCTGACAAATGTTTCTTGGAGACTACAGTCATTTTATTGTGTTCACTTGTGTATCCGACAGCTTTAGCCATTTCTGCCATCTTCCGTTTTGAATTAGGTGCATGTTCCATTGAACTTTGGACTACAAAATAATAGTTACTATGGATAAAAGATCAACATTGTGACAACTACATCCCTTATACACTGTACACTGCCAATCACACTTTTTACACACTTCACTTAATTTGGTACACAAGATCCGAGAAACCTTCTCTAGAAAAACGTACATTCCTAAAATCTATATTTATTTCTTGTTCATTTTTATTTATTAATTTATTTCTATTATGTTTGGATCAGACAGTAAAGGAACTCCTTCAATAAAGCATCTCAGGATGTCAATGAATGAAGAGAGCGTGTCCAGCATTTTTGGTCACTACATTTTCCCCTGATTTCTAAGATACTTCCCTGACTTGTCTATTATTTTACAGTTGTCATGATTTATTATAATAAAAAGTGACAATAATAATCAAAACAATAATGAAGTCTCAAAATATACAATAATAACCCTTAAGATAATAAAATGCTTTGTACGGTGGAAATCACTGATACCCGCACAGCATCGTAAACTAAACAAAACAAATCATATTATGAAAGTGATTTTTTTTTTCAACCCAAACATCTTTCCACTACAAATCAAACAGGCTTGTGGTCAAATCAGTGAGAAAACCACAGTTACTGACACAACACACCCCTTCATCAGATGAATCAATATGCTCAAAACCTCTTTCTGAGGAGATCTAAGTGGTCAATAAGTGATTAAGCAACGCGCAGCTTCTTGACCTGGCAGCCTGCCATGACTTGAGCTTTGGTAAACACTAATAGCAGGCTGATGAAATCAGTAATTATAATATAAAAACAGCAGAGGGCTTCACATTTGTGCAGCTGTAAACCACAAGTGGCAACGCCCTTGCTTGACCTATGCAGTAACTAGAGATACAAGTTTGGTTTTTAATATAAAATTAGATTTGAAAAACCAACAAATGTATTTCATCTACTTGCATTTCCACAAGAAAAGGCGATTTTTCCATACCTCATTCACATTTTAGATGTCGGCCATGGCAACACTTGTGTAATACAGCTTGACTGGAAGAAAAATTTGTATATATTACTAGAAGGCATTAGCAACATATAACTTCATTTATTATTATTATTATTATTATATACAGGGGCCCCAAAAAGTATTTGGACAATCAATGATGAAGCAATGTACACACAGTCACATAAAAAAAAAAATTATTTAAAAAGTCAAAAGTAAATGGCATTACATACCAAAACAAAAAAAAGAATTCTACAAATTATGCTAGAGCCTCAGAACTAACTTCACTTTTCAGATTTTTCTTTACACCCAATGACATTTTCTATATGCAAGCTTGACTGCATAAATTACATATCTCAAACATAGAAATAATACATATTTTATACACACACACACTTTTCTGAGCTACCTTTTTAATTATTTTGAATACATTGGTCTCAAGATAATTTTTCATGGATGTATGAAGTCAGTTTCCACAGCTGGCCTCGTGGTGTAGTTCATCATGTTAACATATGAACACGTTTCACAACATTTGACAACCAGAAAGTCTCCAAGATTTTTTGTCTTCATTTTCAACAATCTAGCAATTGCTTCATATTTTAGAACCTAATAAACTTCCTTTTGTGACAGAAAAGTGTGCTTGTGCTATATTTGACATATATTTTTTAATTATTTCTCAACTGTCCAAATACAGTTTGGCTGTCATTTATATTTATTACTACAATGATTCAACCACTTTTAAGGTACAGAACAACTGTAGGCAGGCGTACAGCTGGCAGAGATGGTCAGCTACACTCAACTTCTGAGCTTGACTTGTGCATCTCCCTGCACCTCATAAAGGGGAGGATGATATCACGGCACAAAACAAACAAATGCCAGAGATGACCTCACGTACCGAAGGCCGCTGACGATTGAGTGGTGGTTCGCTTTTGTCTTCGCCACCCTCTATTTACACTTGCTGCGTTACAGAGTCCCGCTCTCTGAGATCAGCTCTTAGATATGTGCGGAGCCGCAATCTCAACGCCTGCAACAATAAGGTGCGGAGCGGCCAAACTTCCCTCCAGCCCTGTCAAACTAACACCACATTTCCAGGACAAAATTAGCTGAAGGCTATTTTAACAACCTTGCAGATAATGAGGAGAAGCATCGTAAAATCCGAAAATGTTTACAGCTGACCCTATTAATAGATATTTTACACAGCTCCGCACATGACCTCATATTTGGCCTTCCCGTTGGGAATGAAACCTTTGTGAATCTCAATCTTATTTTGGAAATGCGACGTACCATCTGTTTTGCATTGTTATTAATTTAAGTGAATTTTATGAGCCTCCGTGTGCTTTTTTTCGTTTCTCGGCCTCTCTTCGCCCAGCAGTCGTGTGTTTTGGCTGTCCTCCGCTCAACTAGAAACCTGTGTCGGCCAGGCAGAGAAACAACCTCTGGCGGATATTCGGTCTTAGTTGGCCCAAAATGTGTCCAAAAGAAGGATGTCAACAGTCACCTTTGCCAGCAGGGGTTTTTTGTGTGTGTGTGTGTGTGTTCTGGCTCTCGAAGCTCAACGTCGTGCTGTGAACTTAACATGCAGGTGTGTTTTTGGTTTGCTCTCAGTGTTGTACTCGTGGGGTCAACCAAATGTTCCCCTCCCTTCACTCTTTTTATCTGTACTGATCAACTGCCTTTCATTTCTTTTATCTAACCCTATCTTTTTACAGGAAAAAATGGATCTAACAGATTAAAAATAATAAGTGCCGACTCCCAAAGTGAACGCATCACGATAGTGCTTTGCTTGTATACTGTAGTATGTGTGTGTGTTTATGTATACTCGTACTCATATATACTCAAAACTATGCGCAAGTGCACCTAGGGCAAAAGCTGCTTTTAATGGTCACACCAAATGTGGATTTAATTTAGTTAATAGAAGGAAATTGATCAAGACGATATATTTATGACATTATTTTTGACAGCATCCTCATTTTACTGCATTTTTGCACAAGCACTTAAAACTTTTAACAGTATTGTAGCTTTAGTGACTGAATTTATTTTCACCTGGAGGACATGTAGGATGGACAAAATACAGTACAATGAACTTGTAGCACTGTAGAAGGTCCCAAGCCAAGAAACCCGAATCACAGGGCTTTCTTAAGGAACAGCCTTTTTTGAGTTGGGCCAGTAAGTAACACCCTAGCAACCACCCAATACCTTAGAGACCACCTAGCAACAAACTAAGGGTGTTTTCACATATAGTTTGTTTTAAAAGAACCAAACCCAGTTCACTCAAACCCCAGAACCAACTGAAAGTGACGTCAGTCTACGTATAGTGGACTCAAAAGAGAACCCAGTTCTTTTTTTGGAAGTGATTTCAGACCCTTTCTTGTACACACCACAACTTCATAAGAACTCAGGCCGCAGCTTGGGAAAGGGGGTGAGGAAGGCTGGCAATCCCCGATCATGCCACCAGTCAAGACATTCGCAGAGCTTTAACGCCACATTTCAGTCCAATTTACAATTAAAACGGCACATTATTTATAAAGTTCATGCAACTTCCTTTTTACTCAAATAAGATAGTGACAGTTGAAAAATGTTTCTTTGTTCCTTTTTTTTTTAATTCACAATAAGCTGCATTGCATTGTTCAGTTTTCGCAATTATTGTTTTTGACTGAATACTCAATTCTGATTGGCAGCAGTTGCGTTTGTAAGAAACAAGAGCGAGTGAGTCCGAGATATCAGGATGACATAATTAAATATTTGTACAGAGAATATAGATTTTTTTTAGTTTTCATATTTTATTAACCATCCAAACACAAAGCTTCCACAAAGAAACAATGTTCCCAGCAAGTGAATAGCGCTGACTGCAGTTAACCGGATGAGTCTGTGCTATTCGTTTATACCGGTTGTTACTGAGGAATAACATAGCTTGGAATGTGGTGACTGACCAATCCGAATCAAGTATTCCAAGTGTAATAAAACGGTTTAATGCACAGGTTCAAGTTAGTCTAATCACCATTCTATAGGCCTATTTATGCGATGCTTTGCTGCACGTGCACACACACACACACACACACACACACACACGTCACGCAGCGCACACACAGAAACATTCAGGAGCACAGAAACTTCTTGTCAAAGCTGCTGCACAACTTTTATTAATAAAATAGCTTTGATTCTGAATCGCTACATTATATTTCATTATTTTTCTTATATTTAATCTCTGTGATCTAAAGGTGACATATCATGAAAATCTGACTTTTCTAGGTTTTAAAAAAAGAGCAAAAAAAAAAAAAAAGGGGTATTTGGCATTTGACGCCATATTCTGAGGGAGATACTGATCATAAAGTGAGATCTTATAGCAGCTTTAGATTTCTCTGGGGCAGCAAATAGCATTGAAGAGAGAGATGGGTTGGAAGCACCCCGCTCAATCATAAGCCACGAAGGGAGATCAGCTGAAAGACTAACAGGGCATGGGTCCTGCCAAAAAGTTAAGGCTCTACAATTGGCAGCCCAATAGTTGGGTTGAAAATTTGGCAAAACCAACCCCCCCAATAACCTAGGCTTACAAACATGCAGCTTAGATATTCTATGTGCTTTAAAGCCCCAGATGAACGGCAGTACAATAGAATCTAAAGTTTTGAAGAACTTTTTGGGCAAATAAATTGGTCAATTCTGAAAAAGATACAAGAATCTGGGTAATATCACCATCTTAATGGCATTCACACACCCCATCATTGAAAGTGGTAGGGTCCTCCAGTATTTTATATCGCTTTTCAGATTTTCTAACATAGGTAAAAAAGTTAAGTTTATATATATCCTTAGGGTCTCTGGATATATTAACTCCAAGGTATTTCAAACTATTTGTGGCCATTTTAAAAGGAAGACTACGCATAAAATTTGAGTCAATATTGTTAGTCACTGCCAAAAATTCACTTTTTTTGCCAGTTTACTGAATAACCTGAGAGTTTACCGAATGTTTCCAATTAATTTAGCAAGGGTGGTATAGACTGTTCTGGGTTGCTGGGGAGGATCTGCAAGGAGGAATGGCAGAGGATCCCTAAATCCAGGTGTGAAAAACTTGTTGCCTCTTTCCCAAAAAGACTCATGGCTGTATTAGATCAAAAGTGTGCTTCTACTAAATACTGAGCAAAGGGTCTGAATACTTAGGACCATGTGATATTTCAGTTTTTCTTTTTTAATAAATCTGCAAAAATGTCAACAATTCTGTGTTTTTCTGTCAATATGGGGTGCTGTGTGTACATTAATGAGGGAAAAAAATTAACTTAAATGATTTTAGCAAATGGCTGCAATATAACAAAGAGTGAAAAATTTAAGGGGGTCTGAATACTTTCCGTAACCACTGTATAATGTCGTCTGCATAGAGAGAAATATGATGATCGATTCTGCCTACATTTGGGGGCAATATTAACCCTTGTGTTGTGTTCAGAACCCTTCCACACTAACGAGGTTACAGAGCAAAAAGGACCCGGCCTCAAAAATTGCTTATAAATCACTCATTATGCTATATTATCACCAAAGATTGGATTCAATCTTTTTGTCAACTTCTTTTCTTTCATTTAGGACTGGGTTTATATTTATATTTGCTTCTGATTAATCGTAGACCTCATTTATCTGAGAGTAGGCACCTCATTTTTGAGTGAAAAAGCATTATTTATGAATAATTTTCACAATATTAAATAAAAACTGATGAAAATTTGCACTGTTTATCACACTAGTGTACTTTAATGTTTAATCAGGGAGTTTGTTTTGTACAAAATGGCACAAAGTCACACTTGTGGTGTTCCCGGTCAAAAATGTCTGCGTCTGCTAAATGACACGTCTGCTAAATGACTAAATGTAAATGTCCAGCCATTCAAAGTGAATGGGAAAGAATGAAAGTAATAGAAACTATTAGTGTTCAGGAGCATGTTGATCATGTTCACGTTCTCATATGTACGTGTGCTTGCAAACATAAAGGCCTTGGACCAGTTCATGGATGCATGCATACTCATGCTAACATATACACACACACACACACACACACACACACACTTATACAAACTATTGGGAGTATTACAAGTTTTCTATTTCATCCTACCCTGAACTGCATCCAATATCATTTCATCAATCTGATAGTATAACTCTCTCTTTCTCTCTCACTCTCTCACTCACTCACTCACACGCCCACACACACACACACACACACACACCCGAACTGGCTTCACCCTGCTTCAAAAGAATCTTTCTTTCATCACACCTTCTGGACAAAATATTATGACAATAGATTTTGAGGCTTTCATGTTCTCACAAAGCAGACAAAAGTTTACTAATAAATGCTTTAGCACAAAGACAGAGCATATAAATATT
>NW_015505187.1:1309820-1357103 GCF_001515645.1 Sinocyclocheilus grahami | reverse complement strand
CAGTGTTATTTTTTGTGACAGTATAAATATTGGTTTGTTGTTCCATGAAATGTTCTCTATATAAGAATCTTAAAGGGATAGTTCACCCAAAAATGAAAATTCTGTCATTAATTACTCACCCTCATGTCGTTCTAAACCCGTAAGACCCCCGTTCATCTTCGGAACACAAATTAAGATATTTTTGATGAATTCTGCAAGCTCTATGACCCTCCCATAGACAGAAATGTAATTACCACGATCAAGGTGCAGATACGTAGCAAGGAGATCGGTAAAATAATCCATGTGACATCAGGGATTCAACCGTAATATTACGAAGCTTCGAGAATACTTTTTGTGCGCAAAAGAAAACAAAAATAACAACCTTTTTCAACAATTTGTCTCCTCCGCGTCACCCTGGCGCCATTTTGGAGAATATCCACTGAACGTAAACAGCGTATGCTATTCTGTGTCAGCTGTGTCATGCGGCTATTTTTGATCAACAGGTAAGTATATTGAACCAAAACTTTTAAAGACGAGTAATTTCCTGACAATTAAAAGTGTTATATAGCCCACTGAATCATACTCGGACTTAAATGCTGGCACTAGAGGTACCACTTGGGAGAGAACTGCCAGGTGACTTATTTCTTAGCATAAAAGAGGACGACGGTACAAGAGGAATACCAAATCATTGTTTTAAGTGTGAAAATATAGCAGAAGTAGCACCAACATTCAAAAACTATGGACTTGTGATAAGGCTCCTGAAATAATCAGGTCTTCACTTTAAGCTTTCATTTAGTGATGAGAGCAGGAGAAATAACATGCAAGTATCTCAGAGCCGGCAAAAGCTATGAAAAGAGTGACACTTTATCTCACAGAGTATGACGCAGCATGCAGAAGTGACATGCATGGTTGTTGTTACCACTAGAATTACCTACTGTAGCCAAAGCAAAATAAACTAATTTAACCTCTTCCAGGGCCCATATTTACAAAATAGAGACTTCTGGGAATCCATACTCTGGCCTCAAGAGACCAAGTCAATCATTTCGGAATATGACGCAGCCTGCAGAGGTGAAAATCCTTCAGTGGACATGTATTTCACTCAATCTTAACAATCTTGAGCTGCTGCGAGAGATTCTGTAGAGACGAGCTGAGCAACACTTCCCCATTAAAGACCAGAGCATTCAAGGAGGTCGTCCTCCAGGAGTTAAACAGCACAGATGTGACAATTTGTCATTAACTTGTACACTCAGTGCCAAGAAGTGTCAGAGCAGTATACTTTAAGTTCTGGAGGACATACTAAGTACTAGAATATTATACATTTGCTGAATTAAATCTAGGGTGTACTCATTTATGCAATCCTTCATTTAAACAAAATTGGCTAATTTACTTATCTTACAGAAAATATTGGCATATATTTTGTTGTTTTTATTAAGTATATGTTTACTATGTTTCAATTTTGCCATCTTTCCATGAATTATATTAGTGATCATTAAGAAAATACATCTTTTATATTTATTCAGAGGGGGTGTACTCATTTATGCTGTGCACTGTACAAAAAAAAAAAACAATGTTTTTAAAACTATTTTAACAGACATGACGGTCTCAACATTCACATGCAAACAAGGCACTAAACATTTACAGGCCTATAACTGTAAAACTTAATCGAATAACATGATCATAAACAATCTGTAAATGTCTTTTTTTTTTTTGTATGAGAATATACTCAAAACCACCTATAAAGGCCAGTAAACAGAGACATTTTAAGTCCTTCAACCATGGTCACAGCATTGAGAAAAAGTCCTGAACTTTGAATCAAGAAGACTCTTGCTCTATGAGAGACTTCACAAACTCTTCAGCCTCCGACACCGAACCGAAGATTTTCAACTTGGTCAACTTTAATTCCTTCAGGAAAGTTCTCGGTACCCAGGAGTTTCGGGATGAGTTGTTCCACAAACTCAGTTGGGCAGCCGGCCTCCACGTTCTCAGGTAACCCGAGAATCTTGATATTCTCTTGTCGAGAACGACCCTCGAGATCATCCAATTTAGCATGCAGGGCCTTATTAACTGCAAGAATTTCCTGACAAGAGGTCTCGAGATCTGAAATGCGGATTTCATGCTCAGCTTTAACACCCTCAAGACTGATAGAATAACAGTTCAGTCAGAGGTCTCGCTTTCATTACATGACGGCTTCTCGGCCAGCTGTTCACCTGCGCATGTTGGTGAATCACCTTTCTTGGGTTTAGCCTTCTTCATTTCACTACTAGATAATGGCGAGCAAACCTTCCCGACGAAAATAGTAGAAGGTTATTCTACTATCCCCAGCCCCCCCCCAAATAAATACTCTTAACACCTTTTATAAACAAGTAAACAAACAAATAAATGACTATTTACTATATACCCTTAATAATAATACCCTTTATAAACAATAAAGAAATCAATATATGCATACATAGACACTTAATATACCCTTTATAAATAAATAAAAATAAATATATAGATTGTGTGAACAAAGCTTTTTTTTTTCTACAGAGGGCCTCAAGCTGATTTCACATTGAATCTCCCCAATCCAGTTAATGTTGGTGAAACCAGGAGAAAGCTCTCAGATGAGAGGTCAGGTCAGCTGACTTGTAATTACACTAGTATTTAACAAATATGGGGTTTCAGAATGAGTGTATCTGTCAGAAGACTATACGGCTGTGTGAGTATTTTAATCTACTCCAGGGAAGTTGATTAATATTAAAAGAGAAAGCGTAGGGGTTAAATAAAGTAGTATTTTTTTTAACACCCACTACTGCTGGCTCAGATCTCTACACCCACATCAGAGGTCACTAACAAACGCAAGCGCCTGATGACACACTCTAATCGGTACTTCGTACTCTTGCGTGAAATCTAGTTTAGCCATCCTACGTCTTACACTGACTCTCAAATTAAGTGCTGTGCTCAAATTAGAAGCCATTTGCAAAAAAATCTTTTGCTCCTTCATGAAATTTCAAATAACTCGTTCAGCACCTCAAGACTCACATTCTAGTTTGAAGAGCACATGTGCTAATTAACTTAACACTTTACTGCAACCTCCTACGCAGGGTGAACTGAAACGCTGAATGCTAGCTCTGTAAAATGCCACAAGTAGGAGTAAAGAGAGATGTAGAATAAAGATACTAGAATGAATAGTTCACCCAAAAAAAGAAAATCATTTACTTAAACTGATGTCGTTCCAAAACCATGAGGGTTTTTATTTTTACACTTTGGTGATGTTTAGCAAAATGTCCACGCTACTATTTTACATACAATGTAAGTGAATGGCAACTGTCAAGCTCCAAAAAATGAACAAAAGCGACCTGAAAACTTAAGTCATTATTCACTAATAATTTTCTCTACTGCTACAGCTATCATATCGGCATATACAGTGGGGAAAATATTTATTTGATCCCCTGCTGATTTTGTACGTTTGCCCACTTACAAAAAAATGAAGGGTCTGTCATTTTTATGGTAGGTTTATTTTAATGTATAGAGACAGAATATCAACCAAAAAAATCCAGAAAGAAACACATTATATAAAGGTTAGAAATTGATTTGCATTTCAGTGAGTGAAATAAGTGTTTGATCCCCAAGCAAAACATGACTTAGTACTTGGTGCAGAAACCCTTGTTGGCAAGTACAGAGGTAAGATGTTTTTTGTAGTTGGTCACCAGGTTTGCACACATCTCAGGAGGGATTTTGGTCCACTCCTCTTTACAGATCCTCTCTAAATCCTTAAGGTTTCTTGGCTTTCGTTTGGCAACTCAAAGTTTCAGCTCCCTCCACAGATTTTCTATAGGATTGAGGTCAGGAGACTGGCTAGGCCACTCCATGACCTTAATGTGCTTCTTCTTGAGCCACTCCTTTGTTGCCTTGGCGGTATGTTTCGGGTCATTGTCATGCTGGAAGACCTATCCATGACCCATCTTCAGTGTTCTGGCTGAGGGAAGGAGGTTCTCGTCCAAGATTTTACAGTATATGGCCCCGTCCATTTGCCCCTCAATGCGGTGAAGTCATCCTGTACCCTTGGCAGAAAAACAGCATCAATGCATAATGTTTTCACCTCCGTGCTTGACTGTAGGGATGGTGTTTTTGGTTGTCATAGTCGGCATTTCTCTCCCTCCAAACACGGCGAGTCGAATTAATGCCAAAGAGCTCCATTTTGGTCTCATCTGACCACAGCACTTTCTCCCAAGCCTTCTCGGAATCATTTAGATGTTCATTGGCAAACTTTAAACGGGCCTGTACATGTGCCTTCTTGAGCAGGGGGACCTTGCAGGATCTGCTGCAGGATTTCAGTCCATTACGGCGTAGTGTGTTACAGTCCATTACGGCGTAAGTTTGCTTGGTGACTGTGGTCCCAACTGCCTTAAGATCATTAAAGGGTCATGAAACCCCCCGTTTCAGCACTGGTTAGTTCTCACCAAAGTTTAAAAAAAATGCTAAAAAAGTGGGAAGAGGGGAGACAGACAACACACACAGCTCTGCGTTTAGACAGTTTAATTTCGCTCAGTTAAGTTAAAAACACAAATAAATGCACAGCCATTTGCACTCTGCATCGAAAACATATATATGAACGCGCTGTTGCACCTCTGAGAACTTTTAAGGCTTATTCGGTGGCGTTTTTATAAGCCTTTTGACGGGTTGTGTCAGAGAGCTGTAAAAATGGTTATGCTCACCACTGACTCACAAACTCTTATTACAAAGCAAAAACAAACACTCTTCTTCGATCCATGAACGTTTCTCTGTTAATGTGCGCGATGTCATCTCACAGTCTGAAACGTCTGGTATAGCAAATCAACACATGCTGTTGTGAATAATTAAGCGAAGCGTCTTCTCATAGGATAAGAACACGCAGTCTCATGAATATTTTAATAGACACAGACGCGTCATCGATGTACTATAGTCCACTGCCACGTCACAAATTGTGACGTCAACACAATGTCGATTTTAAACCCGGAAGATGAAAATAGCGCAAAAAAGCTTAAAATTAACCAGTTTTCTCCAACAGTTAAAATGATCAGATGCTAACATTGCCTTCTACGATGTGCAACACAAACACCTCTGCTAAAATCTCAGAAAAAGTAATCTGGGGTTTCATGACCCTTTAACAAGCTCCTCCCGTGTAGTTCTGGGCTGATCCCTCACCTTTCTCATGATCATCCTTACCCCATGAGGTGAGATCTTGCACGGAGCTCCAGACCAAGGCCGATTGATGGTTGTTTTGTATTTCTTCCATTTCCGAATAATAGAACCAAGAGTTGTCTCCTTCTCACCAAGCTTCTTGCTGATGGTCTTGTAGCCCATTCCAGCCTTGTGCAGATCTACAATCTTGTCTCTGACATCCTTTGACAGCTCTTTGGTCTTGCCCATGGTGGTGGGAGAGGTTGGAATGGAAGATACAGATTGTGTGGACAGGTGTCTTATACACCTAACGAGCTGACATTAGGAGTATCTTCTTAAAGTGGCAGGACTAATCGGTGTTCCACATGGGCACATTACCAATCTGTGGGAGCCAGAATTCTTGCTGGTTGGTAGGGGGGATCAAATACTTATTTCACTCACTGAAATGCAAATCAATCTTTAACCTTTATATAATGTGTTTTTTCTGGATTTTTTTGGTTGGGATTCTGTCTCTATCCGTTAAAATAAACCTACCATAAAAATGACAGACCCTTCATTTCTTTGTAAGTGGGCAAACTTACAAAATCAGCAGGGGATCAAATACATATTTTCCCCACTGTATTCAGATATATTCATACTTCAAATGTGTCGCTTTGAGTCTAGAATTAATAATGTAAACTTTATTTGGTTCTCATATTTAAAATTGCATAAATAACATTTGAGAGCAACGGCAAAGGAGATTTTTACTGACTAATAATTCCACTGAACAATTTTTATGGTGCATTTTTTAAGCTCGACAGTCTCTAGTCACCACTTTTTTATTCTTTGTGTATTGATGGATTTGGAATGGTATGAGTAATGTAAAACTATTTAACTCTTTATGTATGTTTGCGGTTTCAACTACTAGTTTAGAATTGACCCACATCCCAGAAGCCACTCAGTCTGCTGCCTGTCCCTTGTACCTTCAAACTCTTGTTTGAAGATAACTGCTCCCTTTAAAGCACAACGTTGGATAGGGAAAAGAGTAGGACTATTTGGCTCCAGATTGGCATAAAAAGAACAACTTTGCCTTGGGTTATCTGATTACTCTGCTTACTGCACAAACACACAGGGAGTCTTTTAAAATGCAGACACATCTCCCACCACAGAAGGTTTTTGCCTACGGCAGCCACAGACAAAGTCTACAAAGCCTGGCGAACACCTACATCTAACAGAAACCAATGATGTCTGTCTCACTGCTGAACCACAGCTCAAATGTCACGCTCAGCACTGTGCAACGGCCCATGGCAGCCAGTCGTTGCTGAATGATAAAAATGAGAAGGATAATCACTGTCTATGAATGTGCAAAACTACACATTTTCAAAGTCAGCAAGTAAGACGGTTGTCTGAAGAACTAGCCGACTATTAGGACTCAATTAAGTTTTATATAATTAGGCAGGTTACAGGTTCATTTGACACCAATAGGACATGTCTTTTGCATGCATTCTTGTGCTCAAAAACAAATTGCAATAGTCTCAAGACATGTTTTTAAAAGTGCCACTATTTTTAACTCAACATACACAGTTATAAAGTAATGTTTTGAATACAAATGAAACATAACCTACATCATTTGTGGCATTATGTCAATTACGTGGTACTCATGGCATGAAATGCTTGAAAAAAAAGTGAGCAAACACATCCGTTTGCAAACATACAGTAGCTGCTTTTGTTTTGTCTAAAAGTTAAAACACATCAATACATTAAAGCATAGAGACTAAAAATAAGCCTTACTAATCAATATGCCAATTTTTGGAGGACCACATTTCAGTGCTCTTTATATATTTCAAAAGTAAATTTAGTTACATTGTTTAATGTGGGTACAATGACATTTTGTTTAAACTTTTTAGTTATTTCAATAAAATACACAGGCCATAAAAACTACAGTAAAAAAAAAAATATATATATATATAAATCAAGAACATCATAGCGTATTCATTAAAAATTAATAAAGGCATTATGTACTCGTAACATTTCTCTCTCAATCTAAAAATTGCTAAAATACCTATGTAATTTTGACTGTCATTTCACCTTTGATGTTTAGAGGGCACTAATAACAGTGTAGGGAAAGACGCGCTTGTGTACGGCACACGCACACGGCATATTCGTGGGAAGACATTATATCAGACTGACTAGACCTGCTCTACCAAATTTACTACTAAACTTATTTGAAGAAGAGAGAGAGAGAGAGAATGTGTGTTCAGGCATAGTGGATCCTACTCAAATACAGGCCAAACAAAATGACCTTTGACATTTTATAGACAATAGCATGATAATGATATATAACAACAGGTCTGCAGGCTTGGGTGTGGTGTGTTTAACTTCAAATGTCTTCAATTCTTTCTAAATACATATTCACTTTGTAAATATTTGCATTTCCAGAAAGCAAAACTGAAACTTACCACGACGACTGCACTTTGCCACTTTACTAAAAATCCAACAAGAAAACGTCATGAAAGACACTTCAAAAATGTACTTCACAAAGTGATTTAAAAAAAAAAAAAACGGGGGAACAATTTAAAAAATAAACATTCCAAAAGGATGTTCTAACAGAAATGCCATAGAAGATCCATTTTAGGTTCCCCAAGGAACCTTTAACAGAAACGTTCTTAAAAGAACATTTTAAAAATCAGAAATCCACTTTTTCCACTATAAAGAACCTCCTGTGCAAAGGTTTCCATTGATTCCAATAACGTAGACTAACAAACTAGCAACCATCCAAGACATCCAGTCAATCGCATTGCAACACCCTTATAACAAAATGTAATAGCTTAACTTTGCGGCAACGAGTTTTGCATGATTCATAGTAGGGGTTGAACGACTTCTGATTTTTTTAAAGTCGACTTTTATGTGATGAAAGTCGAGTCAAAGTCGACTAGTCGCTGATGACGTCATTAATGAACAAATAAGTCTGGAGCTGTGATAAACACCTTGCTTAAAAGCTTAAAGCGTCATGGCAGAGCATTGAAGTCGACTAGTCGATTAGTCGGTGCAACCCCTAATTCATAGACACATTTGAGATTGCTTCTTGAAAACACTTCCAGTGTATTTGGGCACATTACTCAATTCACTTTTGTTTTACACAGCGTGCAGGAATTTACCCTACTGATTTCAAACATCAAAGCACTCAAGTCAGCAGTGTTTTCTCACATTTCTTGACCTGCGCGGATGCTGTGACAGATCTCCAGTACAAAGTCCTGCCGTCTTTTGAAAGCGCAGGGCACTGTATTCCTGACAACATCCTTGGAATATCAGACCGTACAAGAGGAGATCCGCAACTGTAGTGTCTGTCAGAATGACGAAGGCATTCCACTCTGAAATCTACCTTATCTGCGGGCTGGGGCGATAACAAGTCATAATTACGGTTCAGCCCAGGGTGGTGCAGCTAATGTCATTCATGGCTTGAGCGCAGGATTCACATAGCAAATAGAGCTGGTGTTTTTTTTTCTCTGCGGCCTGGCTGAGTAAATAGATGAATGTCCCTGAATAGAGACCAGATATATGAAACCACAGTCTCCCTTTTCATTGAGTGGAAGAACATGGGGTTAGCTGCCAAAGGAACAAAAATACTACCAGCTTGTGGAATGTCTTGGCATTGGCGAATAGAGAAGCAAACTCATTATGAAAGAGAGAGGGAGAAAGAGAGAGGAAGAGGAAAATATCCCCTCAGGCTAAACGCCAACAGCCTCAAATCAATGTCCGGCGCTAGAAAAACCTTGAGCGTATCGAGTGAAAGAGTGAAGTACACCTCGCTCTCCAGTTCTCTCAATATGAATCGTTCCTTCTTTTGAACTCTTTAGCTCTTGTGTCTCTCTGGCTTAACTTAATTTTGACCTCAGGTAACACATGGAGGCTTAATCCGATACGTCTAATCTCCACTATTATGGTTACGAATGAAATATCATTATCATTTGGAACCGCAAAACCGTGACACTGGATCCGACGAGCAGTGATACTAATAATTACAAACGCCACATAAAAATTCCTCGGTCTTACACAAACAACACAACAACAGGAAGGCGATCAATCAACTCTCCAGGGTCTCTACGCTGGACAAGTCTGGGCTTTGTTGCCTTTGTTTACGGACATGTTTGCACTTGTTCAGAGAGACTGTGGCAGAAAGGCTGGGTGATGGACGGCCAATTACCTTAGCCTCTCATCCTGTCGCAGTCTGAGGTGAACCACATGACCTTTGATGAGGCTTGTCGCCCAGGGAGGCCATTGTTTCTTTTGGATGTTTCACACCAGAGAAAATTGCAAATGTTTTTCTCAACTTCTAAAAGCCAACGGGAAAAGTGCCGTCACATTTCCAAGCGCTGGCCTAAATCAGACTTTCATCAAATCATCATCATACTTCATCCTACATTTTCATGACGATGCAAATTTCTTTGCTGCTTGTTTCTGAGCTGAAATACCAGAGTGAAAGTGCAACTAAAGTGCAACAGTCCATGTACTTTATACACTTCTGATAAATATGGTTGTCACTCTTCTTCTGAGTGCTTAACTCCATCCTGTAAACACAAAATTGGTCATTTACAGAAGTGACAACCGCATTCTGCAACCGAATTCACTTCTCAATCAATGAAGCGTGTACAGAATCAACATAACTACTTGTTGATGCAATGACTGTTTCTCATTCTTGGGTAAAGCCATGAATCACAGAAGGGTTGCTATGGATGGTTACAACCAAGCCAGATGGCTTCTATAGACTTTTTTTCATATTATACATTGATTTTTCGAGCGAAAATCTAGAGGAATTAATTTAAACATTTAAAATGTGGTATACAGTAGAGGGTGAGACGGGAGTGGATTTTCAAACCTCTCCTGTCCCACTCCCACAAAAAAAAAACCCGTCCCGTCCCAATCCCACGAAAAACCTGGGGGAAAATCCCATCCCGTCCCAATCCCGGAAGAATGACTCCCATTCCCTCCCACTCCCGTGTCGTGTTTTTTTTACCGGAATCTGTCAATTACAGTGAAAAAATACAGTACAGCATGCCCACTTTAGTTGAATAAAAATCCAAAATGTAGTTTTTTGTTATTTTATTGAACTGAAAGCCAGCTTAAACAATGCACAGTGTATATTGCAAAGATTAAATTTCATGTAAATGATCCATGCTAACAGGGTTTCTATTTTTTTTTTTCATTTGAAAGTAGACATTTCACTCTCTATAGATATATTTTTCATACACGGAGTTTAGAAGTTTCTCACTCAAGTTCACAGACGGCAGAAAGCATATCCTGTTTGCTCTAATTATATTACAGAAGCGCAACGTTTCGTTGTTATTCTGAGTGCACACAAATAAACTTAGAGTTTTACAGATTCGAAAGATGTATTACTTTTTTCCACACAGACACTTGAACAGCGCACATTTCTCTAGGTTAACATTAGATTGAGCGGCCATGTAAAGTTGTTACTACATACATCTTTCAGATGAAAAGCCATATTTGAGGTCGATGAATAATAGGTGAGTGTAAAGTTGGGTATCATATTGTTATTACGATTCCCAGTCCCGCCCACTCCCCCTGACATTTTTTCCTGTCCCGTCCCAATCACGTGATTAATAGTGATTTTGTTTCCCATCCCGCGGGATACTAGATTTCAGCCTCTAGTACACAGAAGTAAGGGCCCTTTAACCTTATTGGCTGTTGAAAGCATGATCAAATGAGCCAAAATGTAATACCAGTTTAATAAATGTGCGTGCAAGATGCATACACTTTAAAAGTTTGATTTCAGTCAGCCTAAAGAAATCATTTTTTTTCAAATGTCATGACGCTTTAGTCCAACTGAAATTGTACCAATTCTATTTTTTGAGAAGTCTAAATAACAGACTATATAACAGATTATAGGTGCGTGCAAAATTGCGCACAGTCTGAGCAACAAGGAACAAACTTCATAAACATTAAAACATACGTCCTAAATAGTATAAATATGTCTAGTATGAATGAAATCTGAACGAAATGAAACCAAATCTGCCGTGTTGTCTTGCTGTATGCTGTCATTTGCATCATTTAATTGCCATTCACAACTCCTCTCCCATGGACTCATGGGGTAGTAAAGAATCTCAACCAACGTAGTAGGCTAGTTCACCCGGGTGCTTTTCGCCTACAGTTTTATGAATACGAGGATTTTTAATATACTACTTACGTACAGCTTTTCGCCTACTATACAGTAGGCAAGTTGACATATTTGGACTCAGGAAAGGCTACTGAAGCTCAGCTTTGTCATGTGACCAGTGGCAAATAAAGTAATGGCCATTACAGCTGGTACTATTTGTCAAGACCGACATTTTTATCTTATGTACAGTATTAAGTGCAACATTGAAGGAAAAAAGGGATTTGATCGAATATGTATCTCTCCACCAGATTTACTAGGTGCAGTTTTATCTTACGTTTCCCTTTTGCACTCACGGGGTTCACTTGAGGATCTAGAGTGGAAAAATACCGAATGCGTCCAAGAACTAAGAACCTCCTTTTTCAAAAACAATGGTGAAAAATATTGCTCCAAGCTTGTGGTCGCTTACTATACTAAAGGGTGCTGCCTCAACAAAGAGTAGCTGGTTGAGATAAAGGTTGATGATACCTACAGGGCAAATCTAATCTAAACTGTCTTTTACTACGTAGAGCGATATCGCATCAAGATCATACCCGAGCAGTCGGATCTAAAATCCTTGAATGGATACTATTTTACTCTCGACCTCTTGTCCTAACTAAGGACTTTAACTAAGCTGTTAAAGATGTGAGCGGGAGGAGCTAAAAATGTCCCATTTACCCTCTGAAAATAAAATCCAACAGAGCTTGAAATCCAAAAATACACCAGCTGAAAAGACTTCACAGGGAGGGCGCTAAGCAAACAAACATAACTGGAGCAATGTAGACGGGGTGAAAGACAAGCGGGGAGTAAAGAGGCCTTGCTTACAAAGAAAAATAAATCACACAACATTTCAAAACACAACAGAAGAGGGCCTGTTTGGCTGCTTTGATTTTATGGCCATGGTTTTCTCCGAGTCAGCAGGCTGACTGGAGCCTCACGTGAAGAGAGATACAAGCAGAGAGAGAAAAACAAAGAAGAGAGGGAAAAACAATGAGTAAAATGGCAGGGAGGGGGTGTTTTATTTTGCTGTTTTTCTCCCTTTTCTCGAAAGAACATTTCCTAGTATCTGAACTTTAGATGCTGAGACCAGAATGAGTCTAAAATGCTTCAGGATCTCTCTTTAAGAATTAATTCACCCAAAAATAAAAATACAGTCACAAAAAGGAGATGTTAAGCAGGATGTTCACGCTGCTCTTTTTTTCGTATAAATTGTGTACGCATAATAAAAAGTGTGCTTTTTATAACCTATTCCAAATCTAAAGCAACCAGACGGACTGTAAGTCGCCATTCAAAGAAAATTTCCTTTCTCCCATTTGTGCAATTTTGAATATACAGATATTTGTCACTTTTGGTAACAAAACCACCAAGAACCAATGACATAGGCCATCACTGATATAGAATCTTGCTTGACATGTCCAGAAATGCCATATTTGAATATACAAACATGAATGAAACTACGGCAGAGAACATTTTCAGTGAATAAGTTACATTTCTGTCTTTTTCCTTGAACACATCTGTTGCATAAACTCAGAAGACTTGGAACATAATGCATGTCGTATGAACTCCTCCTACTGTGTCATCATTTTTTTTGGTCATTCACTTAAATTTTATGGAAAAGAGCGGCTTGAACATTCTGATAAATTTCTCCTTTTGTGTTCTACGGAAGTCACTTAATAATTCGGTTCAGAACAACCTTTAACCTTGAAAGGTTAAAACCTACAGTTTATGTATAGATGCAATATAAATGCTGTAAATTGTATGATCTATTGTGTGTAAAAACTGTCGTTTTTTTAATTATTTGCTCAATGATTGACATTTACAATACCAGTATAATATTAGGTATAAAATCGTTGTTAGATTTACAAATAAGGCTCTACTTTTATTACTTGGTCCTGTTGGTCTACTGTTATTTTTTTGCTATCATTTTAAAAGCAGTATTATGGTTAGCACTATAAAAACTTCTAAACTTTTTTTCTAGCTTTCTAGTTCATGTTTTCTAGCCATCTCATTGCCAAACATCTTTTTTGTTACCCTTGTGTTTGGGTGCAACAGGTGATTGTGCATTTCACACGAAAGGCATTTCTTACTAAAAAAAAGAACAAAAACATAGCTGCAAAGTTGCTGCGAGAGAAAAGTGTGTAGGTGTTCACAGAGAGAAGTCTGGTGCAAAGCGTCACTGTCACTGAGCCAGGAAAGTGATTTACTGTAGGTACACAGCCTAAGGTAGTACTTTTTGATTCCACTGTTCCTTCCTCATCAAACTTCCACCACGCTTCAGAACAAACCTTTGACTTCTTCGTTTTTCCCGTGGGACTCCCCCCTAAAATTACCATATGCTGTACTTGCAGTGTAATAGTACACCTCAACAGGAAAACACACACACAAAAAAAAAAAAAGGTTGTGATGCACACAGACCTGACTTGACACAAGACGTCTATTGCATTAGCAATACTAATACAACAGATACAATGGCTACGGTGTCAGGTCTCGCTGTTTTTAGCACCTTATGCCATGAGCTCTGCGTAACACCTTAAACTGACAGCCCTATGTAATATATGTAACATGAAAACTGTAAAATAAACTGTTACCCAATCCTATCCAATTTACTTGTACTAATATGTGATCTATTTTGACTCATGTCAGACTGATAATACTGTAAATCAGTATTCGTATAAAAGCATTTCATCCTTTCAGCATACATATTATGAAGAATACCAGCTTCAAAAAAGTCTCTCAGAAGAGATCCTTTGCAAACATGAGTGCTTGCTCAGATCCATTATACGTGACAGAGATTAGATCTCATAATATCTAGAAGCAAATAATACTTATTATGCTGACATGTGGTAACTGGAACAGAAACTGGGCAAAGGACCAGTATGTTTCCTCTAGAGGGAACATTCCACACAGGGTAGCCATAAAATCCTTATCACTCGAACAGCACATTAATGGCATATAGATGTATAAAACACTGGCCTCATGCCAGTTCACTGACAGTTTGTGCAAGTGATAAAACCTAAATTAGCCAATACTCACGCACATGACAGAAAAGGGTTAGGCAGAAAAAGTCTTGTTTTTTTGTAGACGTGCGAGGAAATGATCAACTTTTGAGTCTGTATTACATTGTGATCCCTGTGTAAATACCCTTTGTTTCCTTTTAAATAAACTTTGATGCAGCACGTGGGTTGGATGTTGTCTTTAAGATGTTGTAAAATAAAGCTTATCGAGCCTTTCTGTCCTTACCTGGTAAACGCTGAAGGCTCATGAGTTTGTTTGTTTGCAGTGTAAGCAAATCTTTTTATGGTACATATTCCTCTGCAGATTGTACATGTTGCACTCTACATAGCACTAATTTACAGCTACAGTTACAGGACTATACATGTGTCCTGCACATGAGTTCATTCAACAGAATTATTAATAATAAATATTTGTGGATCAATCTAGAATGTTTCCCTCCACCCCTACAGCCCAAAGAAAAAAAAGGTTTTCCTTATCGTATTTAAAAATTGGGATAGCACCCATTAACAGGAAAGCTGCATATCGTTCTAATGATTCCAGTTTACAACCGACATAAAATATTTGCTGGCTGTTATTATCATGACACTCTTCCGTCTGGGCTAAGGTTGCAGACAGAGAGGAGACTCTAAATGATTTTATGATTATACTTGGAGCACACACCTGCATTAAACCAGGCAAATAACAGACAGTAAACCTTAGGAGTCATGCAATGCTGACTGGAGGAGTCTTGACTTTTCCCCAAACTAGGAGAAGTGCATTTAGCAGATACAGGCTCGCTCTGCGTGCAAACAGACCACAGGAGACCAGAGGCCCAGAAAAGATTACTGCTCTTGTGAGCGGTGCGGGGCAAATGGGGGCAAGTCTATGTGCACAGCCAAAGTTTGTAAGGTAAATCATACATTAAGTACTAGGCCTTTATCTGCTGCTTCACTATTGAAAAATATAAGCTGTGTTCCAAAATCTTGTGAGCTGCCTTGCTGTCTACATAGGCAGCATTTTGGAACACTCTACACAGGCAACAACTCCACACACCACACAAATAGTTTTCCAATTTCGAAACTGCTTTCAATAGAGTGCAACTTTTTAACAGCTTTGGTTTCCGAAATATTTCGGAAAAATATTTTCCCCATTCATTTCTCCCACAGAAATAAAAAAATGGCTTTGTTTAAGAGTTATAAGCCATGAACAAAATCAACCAGCTTGGAGGTGAATCACAACATTGCAAACTTTGATCTGAAGCAAAAAGTATTCAAAAAGCTGGACAAAAAGTCTGTGAACTTAACAGTTTTAATGAGGGAAAGTAATACAATCCCATGGAGCAAAAAACAATGGTGAAATACAAAACTGCTGATTTAAAGATTCAAAGTTAATTGCAAAATATGCATATTTCCCTAAAGTGTTCTTTTGTCATGATTATTTAATTGGGGATTTCTTGTCAGAATCATGGATAATGTTGTTTTTCACAAGCAATTTGGCTGTTGAACATGACAATTTTTTTAAAAATAAGCTGAAATAACACGGGCTGATAATAGAACCTCACAGCTGACAATAGGTCTGTCTTTAAAGGTTGGTAAATTATCGCTCAAAATCAGTCAATCAATGGGATTTCAAGAACTTCAAGAAACCGGCTGTTGCACTAGTAGTTATTTGCATTTTGCTAAAGTAATGGCATGACAATAAAATGCATAAATGTATAGCAGACATAAATACTGGGTAAAACATGATTATTGTGGATTCTACTGTTTTCTGGAATGCATCATATTTTGCAATTATTGTCAATGTTGAATGCAGTAAATGCATATATAGTACTATTGCAGTGCCTTACTACACAGATTCCTTTTAGGCAACAGACTTTAGTTTATGCCACGGCCACAAACTACAATTTGCTGCTTCCCATTTCTAATCAGAAGAAACTGGTATGAGGAAAGGAGATTCTAGATTCTAGAATAAGAAATGACTCTTATTCTTTTATATGTGTAAAGACTGTACATTTTAAATGTGTAGATAGCTAAAAGATATATTTTTAAAGCTTACGGACTAAATTCTACAAAAATCAAGATCCGATTGTGGTCTGGGGACTTTACCAGGTTATATTAACAACATAGTACTGGTAGTACATCAGATGATAGTTGACCTACAGCCATACTGTCTAAATACAGAGACAGTCCTAAATGATTTTTCTAACGATGAGTCATTAATGTTCCAACCCTCAAAACAAAAAGCAGTCTTATGAAGTGGGTGGTGAACATCAGAAGTTCACGTATGACTTAAATGTGACAGCGAGGACATCCCATAATGACCTGAGATCCAGTGACAGTTCTAACTTCTCTCTCATTTCACAGTGCCTTGATTCTGAAGATAATTGACCGCATGGAAGACCTTTATGGGTGTCCATCTTCTCAAGGGTGCCATTAGAGGAGGGTGGAGAAAAGAGTGGTTGGAACTTTCCACAACAACAACAACAAACTGCTTCTAGTCATCATTTGTCTAGTCATCATGAACGCATGTTGTACCAGACCCATATGACTGAGTGACATTTGTGGGAACACAAACGGAAAAGCTTTCAAACATCAAAAAGGAAACAAAAATGAAGAGTAGCTATACAAGTAGTTGATTTATTGAAAACTGAAGCACTAGAGCTTGACACCATCCTGTTTGTTGCGGTGTCCAATAAAATTTCACACACTCAAGGTCTATTATGATCCGCAGCTATTAAGTTATATCACTGTACTGAAGATCTGAATGATCTGTTCATGAATCAGAATGATCTGACTCTCAAGTTTAACTCACAAGTTTCAGAAGCTCGTTCGTCATTTGAAGCTATATGATAGCTGTGTGTGGAACAGACAGAAATTTGGGTACATTATTTAGTAAAAATCTTCCCATAAACAATCTTGAGTTTATGAGTCCTGAATGAATTGAAGATCTTTTCTAAGAAATGGTTGCTGTAGTTCGCAAAACCTCTCTAAATTTTTTGTTCATGAGTCAGACCAATTCTCGAGTTCAGCTCACTGATGAAGTTTACTCTGCACTAAGGAAAATGGTTTATTGAAGGGTTTATTTTACATGCATTCTTAAACATCATGTAAAAATGAACAATGTTTTCTTTGCGCAGTTTCAAGGATTAAGAAAAAGCACTTAAGCACATCTGGGTTTCTGCCAGTGCCTTATGTGGTCATTTAAACACACAAGTGGCTTTTCTACAGGTTTTTAAAGAACATCTGAAGAAACAAATGTATTAAGAATATGCTGCAAACACTGCTTTTATGTCTTGAACAACTTGAACCACTTTTCGCAAAAGTGGTTTTCTGGTGAGCTTTGAAAACGAATCAGTTCACAAAACTGACTGAATGATTTATTCATGAATCAGACTGATCTGACTCTCAAGTTTAACTCACAAGCTCCAGAAGCTTGTTCGCAAGCCATATGGACCTTTTTTATAATACTTTTCTGGTGCTTTTGAGTCATGGGAAGCTAGAAAACCTCCGTCCCCATTCACTGCAACCACACAGAACACAGCAACCAATATATTATTAAAAATGTCTCTTTTTTCGTCAAAATTTCTGCTTCTAAATAAAGGTTTGTTACAACACGGAGGTAAATAAATGACCATTTTTATTTGAGTTAAGGTTCCTGTACTGGTATATGTAAAGAAAAAGATATAGATATAATACCAAGATATTATAAGCATGTGTAAGGAAATCAGAAAAGAACACTTGCAAAAGCATCGGCTAAAAGTAGAACCAGAGAGCTCTTAAAAGTAACACATGGCATAAGTGCCGAAAATAGCTGACTGCTCATTCAGAAGCACTGCTCATGCAGCAATTACAACACTGCAAGTCACTGGAACCCCTAAAACGCTGCCTGTTTTCAGATGTTATCAGATGACAGATTTATTCTTTATTAATGATAATGATACCCTAGCCGCTCTATTTTCAGCCAGTCTTGGTTATTTCCAGACATATTTAGCACTGGCAAATCCGGGTGTTTTATTTCCACAGAATAGTTGAGGCTTAAAATCTGAGCTGAAACCACAGACCACACTATGGCACTACGTAATACCTGATTAAAGAGGGAGAAAAGTGTAGGCAGAGCGTGCAGCAGGCAATCCCTTCATTCGGTACCGAAGATGAAGCAAGCGGCCCGTCAGCATTGCTTTGCTTAGCACACAGTGTAGCAGGGCTGGACGCCAAGTTTTCATGGTACAAGTATGCGCAAAAAAAGTATGTGCAAAGAGAAATCAAGAGTCACCCAGTTCTGTCAGGGAGCTTGATGGGCTTTTCAGTTTTTCTCGAAGTGTCTGACAGATGATCAATCTAAGACCCTGTCAGTATTTGGAGCATGTGGCCATTTTTAGACAAATGTCACATGTGCTATCAGAAGCGAAACTCAACTTTAGTGGCGTCCTTGCTGTTGTGCTATCATAACTATAGCTGATAAAACCGATGCTTAAAACTTAATTACATACATAAATGCAGAAACTGTGATTAGATAAAGGACTATAAAGTAACTATATTTGCTTGCCACAAATGAGTTTCATCTCTTTGGAATTTTAAGTTTCAGTTCTGCTCTAATGCTATCAGCACAACAAAATGAAACTAAATGAATTACAGACAGACAGGAGACACTTGAAGCACCTGATAGATTCAGGTATTCTTTGTGTGCAAAAAAAAAAAAGCATTGATTTCCATAAACAAATCTTTCCAGTCCCATAATGCTACAAAATGAATGAGCGATTGGGCTGTGCCCTTGGCACGGTGTGCTCTCTGGGCGTTGCCTTCACTGTTTTGGCTTAGTTAATTGAATGACTTGCTCTACTGGACTTTCCAGCCTGGTGACGTGCTAAAATGAGGTTCAACCTTCTGCTTCAGATGCCTTTTTCTATCATTAGAGACAGTCTGCAGATACACATAATGAAGGTGCTCTGGTATTTTCCACACCCTCCATTCTTTCAAATGAAACGTTAGAGGTGAGGCTCACCTTTTCCAGATGATGAGTGTCCATTTTCTAAATGCTGAATAACTGCCGTGGTACAAAGGTCAACTCGTTTTAATCTTTCTAATACTATAATAGTGGAAATAATGCTAATATATTAAGCCTATTTTTACTCACAGGGTCTTTTATTTACAATCTAGGGAAAATTCTCAGTGTAAAATTGTGTGCAAAGTGCATTGTAATTTGTTGCTTTTATAGTGCTCACAAAACAATGTAGCTATAGTAACAACAAATCAGGGTATCTCTGGTATCAGTCAACAATAAAAAAAAAATATATATATAAATAAATACCATAGTGAAAATAAGACAAAAAGATCAAACATTTATACCTTAACTTAATCTTATTTTTTTTGTTCTCCTGCAGAAAATTTTAATATGCTTAAAACAAGACATCATATTAGATAAATAAATAGATTTTGAAGTTTTAAAAAGTACTACACAAAATATATGCTTAAATGTTTGCCATTGAGGTAAGAAATACCTAATTTATTAAATTTGTCAAAAGTGAAAGTAATGACATCAAACAAATCAAATGAATTCTGTTCTTTTAAACCTTCTATTATATAAAAGTGTTAGCCAAAATATAAAGCAGCACAATGATTTTCACAAATGTTTCTTGAGCACTAAATCAGCATATCAGAATGATTTCTGAAGGATCATGTGACACTCAAGACTGGAGTAATGGCTTCTGAAAATTCAGCTTACATTTTTAAATATATTAAAATAGAAACAGCTATTTTAAATTGTAATAATATTTCACAATATTATTTTTTAGCAATTTCACTATGTTTGATTAGATAAATGCAGCTTTGATGAGCGTAAAGCTTTCTTCAAAAACATTCAAACAAATTTTATTGGCCATAAAACTTTAAAGTGCAATGTACAGTTAGGTCCATATATATGTGGACACAGGCACAATTTTTATGGTTTTAGCTGCTGACCAAAACATATTCAAGTTACAGTTATATAATGGGCTTATATATATGGGCTTAAAGTGCACACTCCGATCTTTAATTTGCGGGTATTCTCATCAAAATTGGAGGAAAGGTTAAGGAATTACAGCTCTTTAATATGTACCTCCCCCTTTTTCAAGGGACCATAAGTAATTGGACATTTTTGGGCTATTCTTTCGTTATTTCTACATCAATTAAGCAAGTAAATGGTCTGGAGTTGATTCTAAGTGTGCCATTTGCATTTGGAAGCTGTTGCTGTGAACCCACATCATGCGGTCAAAGGATCTCTCCATACAAGTGAAAAAGAGATATGTTAGGCTTCAAAAACAAAACAAATCCATTAGAGAGATAGCAGGAACATTAGGAGTGGCCAAATCAACAGTTTGGTACATTCTGAGAAAAAAAAGAATGCACTGGTGAGCTCAGCAACATGAAAAGGCCTGGACGTCCACAGAGGACAACAGTGATGGATGATCGGAGAATCCTCTCCATGGTAAAGAAAAATCCTTTCACAACATCCAGACAAGTGAAGAACACTCTCCAGGAGGTAGACGTGTCACTGTCAAAGAGAAGACTTCACGAGAGCAAATACAGAGGGTATCACCACAAGGTGCAACCAAGGCCAGATTAGACTTAGCCAAAAAACATCTAAAAAAAGCCAGAACACTTCCGGAAAAGCATTCTTTGAGCGGCTGAAATTAAGATCAACCTGTACCAGAAAGACGGGAAGAAAAAAAGTATGGACAAGGCTTGGAACAGCTCATGATCCAAAGCATACATCAGATACACCAGATTCAGTCAAATGCAGCAAAGTTGATTGGATGGCGCTTCATAGTACAAATGGACGATGACCCAAAACATATAGCAAAAGCAACCCATGAGTTTTTGAAGGTAAAAAGTGGAATATTCTGCAATGGCCTAGTCAGTCTCCTGATTTCAACCCGATCGAGCATGCATTTCACTGGCTGAAGACAAAACTAAAGGCAGAAAGACCCACAAACAAACAACAACTGAAGTCAGCTGCAGTAAAGGCCTGGCAAAGCATCACAAAGGAGAAAACCCAGTCTCTGGGGAAGTCCATGAGTTCCAGACTTAAGGTAGCCTGCAAAGGATTCTCAACAAAATATTAAAAATTAAAATGTTTTATTTATGCTTATATATATTTGTCCGATTACATTTGAGCCCCTGAAAATGGGGGGACTGTGTATAAAAGTTTTTGTAATTCCTAATCATTTTATGTTATATTTTATATTTATGTTACAACCCCTTGAATTAAAGCTTTAAGTCTGCACTTCAATTTCATCTTGAGCGTTTCATTTTTAATTCTGTTTTGGTGGCATACAGAGCCAAAATGATGAGAATTGTGCCAGTGTCCAAATATATATGGACCTAACTGTATATTCTTAAATCTTAATATCATTCATAATTTTACGTTAAGGATGTTTAGATATTTTTAAAATTCATCAGATTCATTTGTCAGTACACGGTTGTATGTTTGCACACAAACTTAACCAGTGGATTGCTTGACAAGAATCACATATGAAGCAATTATCATCTTTTGCCACAGTGAGTTAATGATTCGCAGCTATGCAAAATAAAATAAACACAAGCATGCCTCGGACGCAGTTAAGCCATAAATTCATGGGTAATTTTCTACTGGCAGCTGACAGCTTGCATCTATTAGAAGTTGGAACAGTGCGTATATGCCAACTAGGTTCAACAGAGGTGCATAGTAAACAATGTAGGGCAGAGATGAGCGTGACTTTGCCCAGCGTCGGTGAGAACGCTACTGTTTCTTTATGATGTTGGTCAGTTGGACAGTAACATATGGCAGGGTGTGAGTGGGAAAGGGCGGTGGATTTTCAATGAGAGAGTTTAGTCACCGGCTAATGGTCAGAATGGCACAGCCCGTGCACGTGAGTCGACTGGTGGAGTCGCTCAGAGCTGATGACAGCATTTGCTCTCGCCCATTCGTCACGTAAAGCACATATACACAATACATTTTCAAATCTCACACGCCCTTTCGCATGCTGACTATACACACATACCTAAACACAAACAGAACTGTGCAAATTCTTCACAAAGGCCCTCCCTGAAATGTAACCAAAGCCACAAAGTGGACAGCAGGGCTACTTTGGTTTCCAAACAATTACAGGGAAAGCGATGAACTCATCTCCCTGTAAATATACTGTGGTAGTGCAAACTCCTCCGTTCTTTGAGTGTCCAGGATGTCAGAATCTGTGTTTGGTAGGTGATGTCATTCTATGCGGAGTCCCAATCAAAACAGAAAATGTAAACAGTGAAGTTGTGTAAAACGGGTCTGAAAGTTGGTGGCCCGTGACTAAAGCAGTCCATATCAAAGATGAAGGAGGAACCAGGAAGTGAATCAGCTGATTCCACACCCATCAAGGGAAAATACAGAATAAAAAATAGATTCTTTCTAAGACCACATTTAAATTCAATGAGAGTTGTGTGGCTATAATTCCATGTCTGTCTGTTTTGATATCTGCCTAATATAGTACCAGTCACAAACTAATGAGCAACAAATCATCCCTCTGATGTACCTGAAACCTATTGGCCAAATAAATAAATAAAATATGTAAAAACAAATACACTACTGTTCAGAAGTTTAGGCTCAGTAAGATCAAAAAAAAGTATGAATTATACTGATCAAAATTGACAGTAAAGACATTTATGTTACAACAGATTTCTATTTCAAATCAATTCTGTTCTTTTTAACTTTAAATTCATCCACAAATCCTGGAAAAAATAACAAGTAAATTTAGCAGCACAACAATTTTAAACACTGATAATAAAAAATGTTTCTACAGCACCCAATCAGCATATTAGAGTGATTTCCAAAGGATCATGTGACTCTGAGGAACGAAGTAATGATGCTGAAAATTCAGCTTTGTTATTATAGGAATACATTTTAAAATGTATTAATATTTTAAGTTAAATTGTAATATTTTTACTGTATTCTTGATCAAATAAATGCAGCCGTGGTGACCAGAACACACATCTTTCAAAAACATGAAAAATCTTACCAACCCCAAACCCTTCAATGGTAGTGTATAAATATACATGCATATAGGAAATAAGTCAAGGGCAAAGTCTTAACAAGTGTTGCACTTGAAAAAGTGAGTATTTTTTAAAAATTCATCTCGGCATTTTAAAATTCATCTGTATTTGTTGTTACTTGCTACTTCACACTCATCCACAAAATTATGACTACAAATGGTGGTAAAAGATATTCACAGAAATTAAATTACCCATAATTTGAGATGAATGCACAATAAATGTTCGCATAACCTACAGACCATTTGAGGTTTTCTCTACAGAAGAAGCCATTGTGACTTTTCCATCAACCTTTGCAACTGCTTTGTAACACAATCTGTGAAAATAAAGCCCATTTTGCTCGTTTTGTTCTTTTTTTCCTTTTCATGCACTGCTTAGTGGAGTTAATTGTTGTTGGAGCATGAGGCAGCGTCATCCTGCACGGGCGGTGGTTAGGCTTTGTGGTCAAGTCAGAGACAGCAGGCTCCAGCTCGCAGTCCTGTAGAGACACAGCTACTGGTTTCAGACGGGCTCCATTTATTTAAAGATGGACAACCCTGTGAAAGGCCTCACTACTGTCTCATGGCAACAAGTCTCAGTTCCAAGATGTCAAAGCCTTGCAGTTTTTTTTTTATCTTGGGTCATCCTACAGGCTTCTTTGCTGTAACTTTTGATAACTTTCATGCCTTTTTAACTACTGTCTTCCATGACTTTCATGCATCCATAAAATATCTAAATGGCTGAAGAAATCAATTTGCATTTTTCAACACTAGTCATATCGAGATGAAGCTCGTGAGAAGAGTGAAAGTCCACTGATGCAGAGAAAAGCAGCAAGCCCTCACATACATTTCACACAGGAAGTTCAAAGTGAGACCCAACAGGAAACGAAAAAGATGATAACTCACTACCTGATGACTAGAGACTGCTAACAGCAGGTCGATCTGAACACACCCACCACACATGCTTTTTTTCTGCTCTTAACTGTCAGTTGTAGAATTTTGAAGACAAAAAAGATAGAAAGCCGAATGGTTCAGAAGAACTAAACTGTGCACATGAGTTTATTTGACTTTTTAAATGCAGGGTAGGTGTTTTGGTTAAAAACAAATGTTATGCTGGTTAAAAGTTTTTTAGATCTCAATAGCAATCACTAAGATAAGTGGTCTAAATGTATTTATACTGTCTGTGGAAGGCGTAAGACAATAAAATGTTCGTCCAATCATATCCCTCGGTCCGAGGGCTATGATAGGCTGTTCTACCTACCTGTCAATGTATGTATTTGCAAACCTCCATGCACCCTGTTCGTGCAGACATAAAATGCGACCCTGGACCACAAAAGCAGTCATAAGTAGCACGGGTATATTTGTAGAAATAGCCAACAATACACTGTATGTGGGTCAAAATTATCGATTTTTCTTTTATGCCAAAAATCATTAGGATATTAAGTAAAGATCATGTTCCATGAAGATATTTCGTAAATTTTCTACCGTAAATATATCAAAACATATGCATTGCTAAGAACTTCATTTGGACAACTGTAAAGTCGATTTTCTCAATATTTTGTTTTTGTTTGCATCCTCAGATTCCAGATTTTCAAATAGTTGTATCTCAGCCAAATATGATCATATCCTAACAAACCATACATCAATGGAATAAATATCAATTTCACTAAATTGACCCTTATGAGTGGTTTTGTGGTCCAGGGTCACAAATGTCATCAGCGTGGTGGTCCATTTCGCTATTGCAGACTGAGCGAGAATGGAAGGTGTTAGTATTGTAATATAATGTACTTTGTACTGTAAAGTTTTCCCACCGGTGAATGAGACACGAGGTAATCTGCCAGCATTGCATTCAACCCTCCACTAACACTGTCTGTCATTGTGTCGCTGGTTAGCCTCTGGTCTGCCTGAGTGCGTTTATGTGTTTTGGAGAAGGCGTGGCTTTGGAGAGTGGGATCTTATGCTTTCACAGCTAGCTTGCTATTGTTAACATCTACAAAATCGCCTACCCTACCTTTAACTTCTCTAACACAATGAGTTTTCCCGCTTAGCGCAAGGGGCGTCTATACTGAGCGGAAAAAAGTAATAAGTGTAGTACATGCAACTTCAGCTTGTCTATTAATGCCTTCAGATTAGTAATGGCTGATTCCAGATTAAATGACCTTTCTTGAACTAGCAATTCACTGCAGCCACAATCATTGCCAATATTAAGTCAAAAGCGCAAATTCTACAGAATAAAACAATGCAAACTTATGTTTTAGTTCTTAAGTGGACAATGAAACAATAAATTAATATTTTGCTCATTATGAGACCAGTTAAAAGAGGGTTTTTCTCTGATGTTTCCAATTATGGAACATAAAAATGTGTAATGGAGAACACTGGCTTTAAGAGAGGACCCAAGAGATACCGTCTGTGCTTATGAATTGGTTTGTTTTCTAAAAACTAGTTCTTTCTGTCTGGTGTGTCCACCATCAGTTTGATCTAAAACATCTACCAAGTGCAAGATTGCACATTAACATGCTATTTGCTCAAAATTTAGCTTTGTTTGGTTTAAGTGAAAAAAAAAGAGCCACAGTGAAAACAACCATTCAAGATCACATCTGCACTGTGACAGGCAATGACTCACTGACCACCATGTCTGTCACCTATGCCATATCCTATTGATGATTGATACTTTAAAGGGGTTCCTTCTTTATGCACCAAGAGCTTGTAACACTCCAAAGAGAAAGGAAAAATTTAAATCGCATCATATGACCCCTTTAAGTTCTCTAACTCATCTTGGAGTTCCCCTTTTCCCAGCGCATTCACGTCATTCATGTTTTCTACAGGACTCAGGGTTTGCAACAGTGGCTAATAAAAAATACAAGGCAAGGTGCAGCACACGCAAAGTTTTGCTGACTACAACGTCATAAACCTCAATAGCTCACGTGTTTATGATGGCAATGCAATTTCTCTTACATTCAGATCTTGTTTTTTCCAGCTGATTAATAAAACTAAAATTAAAACAAAAGTTTCAAGATTGCATAGATCATCTCACAGTCATCTGAATAAGCAGAGTATGGCAGCCTGGGGCCAGAAAAGTATGTTTCACTTGCACCATCAAGCCAGTGCTTCATTGTGACTGTGTTTTATATTCTCTGATCATGATGTACTGAGTATTGTTGTTGTAAAGTCATAAAAGTATCAATATCTAGCTGGCTAATGTAATGGTTTTGTTGACATTTTAAGAGTGACTGGTTGAAAATTACAATAAAGAACACCAGAAGTAATTTTAGTAGTGTACTGATTTTAAATATTTTTTTACTGGAAGACTTATCTAAAAATCTTTAAAACAAGATTTTTTTTTCTAAAAGCAAAACTGCATGACAAATTTACCTTGGATAAAATGAAAAACTCTGGCATTGCAGTAAAAGAGTGTTTATGAATTCATTGCTGTATATGTATATTTTTAGGTTATTCCAAAATTCATGTTTATTTATGAAAAATTAAAATGATAAAGATATTTTCCTGACAGATAAGACACATTTCAACACTGGGCCAGTAGAAAAACTCCTTATTGTAAGTCCCTGCAAAGATTCCCATCATCTGTTTTTGCATAACTTGTCAATGTCGCCTCGGGTAATGTGACAACACATTTGGAAAATGCACATAAACTTTGATCAAACTGTGCTATTCTCACCCAGTCTTGCTTCCTTCACACTCATAACCTTTTCATTCAGGTTTGAACTGGAATAAAAACCGCTGAAGCATAAGGCCTTCAGTCTGCCAAAAATCCCTCCATGCATTTGCCTCGGAGCAGTTGATTTAGGCTGTGAAAAAAAAACACGCACAGGCCTAAATCAACCGGCTTTATTTATGATCGTTCATAAAGAAGCATTGTTGAGGATACGGTGTCTGAGTCAGACAGCGCGGCTGCGAGCGGGACACACTATGTGGCTGCTTTGGTGCTGAGTTTGTCCTCTGATTAGGTCACGGATCCCGCAGGGGTTAATGTGTAACTCTCGTGGCTTACTGCGCTTGCCAAGTCCAGCAAACATGAGCGGGAGTGGGAGGGAGATACGGCTGGCTCCTAATCAAATATGTTATCAAATCGTGCAATTTCTCGACCTTGTTAACATACGTTTGGCCAGAAAAGGACCTGTAAGAGGGGGAGTGTTGATGAGGTCACAGAAAACCAGCACATGTGCTCTCTAATTTACACACACTCGTACATTAACACTATGTCTCTATCTGTCTGACACGCACACAGATGCATTCCTCACACATGCAGCACTATGCTTACATTGTAAACTGTATCTCAGTTCTATTGCTCAATGGGCTGGTGATTTTTTTCCCTCTACACATTACACATAATTCATATGAACTTTAGTGCTGTGTCCTGAATCTGGCTGCTGTAATTTCTGAGCTAAAAGATGACGCTTGTGGTTCATTTGCTCATATCCTGTGGGCAGGCTGAGGCTCCTCCTCCTGCATGCAAAGTCAGATGCCCTTGGTCGTCTATGAGTGGATGTTTCTTTACCTCAGTGCAAGTCTAACAGTATCATGATCTGGTCGCATTTCATTTAAAAACCAATAGATACAAATATTTTTCAGTTTCTTTTCACTACAATTAAACATTTCACACTCCAATTATACATTTTTGCAATATGTCTGAATGTTTTACAACATTTTGTTTTAAAACATTATGTTTAATGTTTTCTGCAATTTCCATTTCCCAATCATTATTCTTATTACTGTAATACAGTAATTTCCCTTCTAAAACCAGCACAAATTAAAGGCAGTACAACAAATACTACTATGTATGGCGCACAAAAACTTCAAGTTAATTAAATTTAGTCCTAAATAAATTTTTGCATTACTTTTTTCCTTTAGTATTTTAACTTTATTTTTATTCTTTCATTATTTTAAATTATATATATATATATATACATAAATTATGTATAAATTATATATTCACTTCCTTATGTCCTTGTGTTTTTGTCTGTCTTTTTCAACTTTACTTCACAAAATAAGACTTAACCTACTCTTAACCTACTGGTAAAGAATATATTTTTTTAAAAAATCTTTAATTTCAGTCACACTTTATTTTAAGGTCCAATTCTTGCTATTAACAACCTATTAACTACAACTTTTGCCTCAAACTCCTAATTTGCTGCTTATAAATAGCTTGTAAGGTAGTTGTTAAGTTTAAGTATTGGGTAGGATTAGGGATGTAGAATATGGTCATGCAGAATATGTGCTTAATGAGTACTAATAAACAGGCAATATGTTAAAGGGGTCATATGATGCTTTTTTAAAGATCATTATTTTGTGTATTTGGTGTAACAGAATATGTTGACATGCTTTAATATTCAAAAAACACATTATTTTTCAAATACTGTACATTATTGTAGGTCCTCTATGCCCCGCCTCTCTCAAACGCTTCATTTTCTACAAAGTTCCTCCTTCCGACAAGCGCAGTCTGCTCTGATTGGCCAACTGACCCAGTGCATTGTGATTGGCCGAACACCACAATCACGCGTCGGAAATGTAACGCCCCTTACCATAATCGCGAGTTTCATCTTTCAAAATAAATGTAAAGACAGTAAACAATGTCATTAGTTTTACCATCAGTTCAAGCCCGAAAGGGGAACCGAGTCGCGTGACAGACTCAGTGATGAAGCTGGTATGTGTTTGCAGTACACAAGCCACGGTTAAGACAGCGGACTCCACTGTGATGTGTCCCTCTCTCTCACACACACACACACACACACACACACACACGATGCGTTACTCTGAGCTGCGCAAAACCCCGCATTTAAACAGTCAATAGCAAATACTTAAACTAAACTAATAACAAAACATACAGTAGCTGATTCAGAAGCGCCAGATTGTCATAGCAAAGTCAGAATTACCTCCTCTCCAAAGTTCACGAAACAGTTGTCCATAAAATGCATTGCTGTTCTGTTATAAGTAATCTTAAAATATTCCTAAATGCATCTACTTTCGGAAGGCCAAATAAAGTGCTCTTGCTTTCACCTAGAAACACACAGCGTCTCCCTGACATGGCTGCTTCAACACTAACTGCGGTTACTGAAACCACGCCTTCTTTCTTTGCGTGAACATTTGGGCGGCATTACGCAAATATTTTCACATAGTGACGTAGATATGTGGGGGCGTGTTAGAACGAGCCATTTTAGGGGGGCGTGGCAGAGTCTTAACTTTGATAAAGAATATCTCTTTGGTTTTGAGACTTTAGTCTTTGCAACTTCAGGGATCTTATCTATTCACGAACAGCTTGTAACACTCCAAAGAGAAAGGAAAACTTGAAATCGCATCATATGAAGTGAAGTGAAGTGAAGTGACATGTGGCCAAGTATGGTGACCCATACTAGGAATTAGTGCTCTGCATTTAACCCATCCAAAGTGCACACACACAGCAGTGAACACACACCCGGAGCAGTGGGCAGCCATTTATGCTGCGGCGCCCGGGGAGCAGTTGGGGGTTTGGTGCCTCGCTCAAGGGCACCTCAGTCGTGGTATTGAAGGTGGGAGAGAGCGCTGTACATTCACTCCCCCCCCCACCTACAATCCCTGCCGGTACAAGACTCGAACCCGCAACCTTTGGGTTACGAGTCCGACTCTCTAAAAATTAGGCCACGATGTGACCCCTTTAATAAGCAACTAGTTAGTAGAGAGAATTGGTACCTATACTAAAATGTTACCTTTATTTCTATAATAGAATTTTTTACTCAAGTATTTCTAAATCCAGATCAGATCCTATGCACATTGTTGTCATAACTTGAGTCATACATAGACTGGCAGAAGAAAATTGGATTCCAGCAGATGAGACGAGACAAAAGAGGCACGCAGACATCGGTTTAACGAGAGGAGAATATTGAAGCCACAAGATCACCCCAGGGCCTGTCTCACAACCCACCTCTCTCAGCGAGACAGGAGGAGAACGAGCGGGATGATTGTATTGTACCTCTCACACTCTCTTTCACTTCATCTCCGTCTCTGCTCTCCTTCAGTCTAGATCGGGTTATTAGGTCATACGGAAGTGTTGACCAGAGCCATGTAGAGCCAAGAAGGATGCGATCAACGTGCAGGCATGTAGTTGAAATGCCAGTGAGATTAATGGATTGTTTGCTGTCGTACTAGACTACAAAAAGCTTCCTGAATGGCCAACTGCATTCCCTCCATCTCTGCTCCTTTTCTCTCTTCCCATGTCCTGGGAAAGCATTTTTCAAATGGAGTCCATCAAGTGATTTAAATTAATTTATGCTGCCTCCTACTATGTAAAACTATGTGCATGAATGACTCATCCATTGTTACGCAACAATAAACAAGTCCATGGGAAGTTGACTCGTTTATTAGCTTTAACAATTAACATTACATTCCATCTAGTTGTGTTTAAATGCAAAAACGTGTCTTATGTAACACCAGCTAAAACACAGTACTTCTACTGTACTAGTGCAATACTAGTACTTCAGGCAACCCAGCAACAAGTAAACCTTAAAAATCTGTAGTTTTACAAATCACTAATGTGTAACATGTTGCAGTGACTAAATGCTAAAAGAGGCTGGTTTAAAAAACAAAAAAAGACATTGCTAGATGTCAATGTCACTAATGTGTAACATGTTGCAGTGACTAAATGCTAAAAGAGGCTGGTTTAAAAAACCAAAAAGACATTGCTAGATGTCAATGCGTATCTGATGTGGGCAATGATATATGCCCAACAAATGCAAGAAAGCTGACAAAGGCTGAACAGTCTGACAATCAAGCTGAAGAAAGTAAAATATGTCTCCATGAGAGCTTTTGTCATCTAAACATGCCTTTTGTCACAAAGATCATAGACGCTTGCTTTCTTTCTTCAAAGACGCCGCAAATATTGGACATGTCATGCATGTGGCCTTTTGCATCTTCTCTGACTTCAAAAGGTTCTAGAAACTTAAACCATGTATTAAAAATGTCCTTCTGAGGTCACTGGATAACAGCAGCATGATGTCACCAAAGCATTCGATAAAAATTCCACTGCACATTCCTCAGAGACAACAATGTTTAGTGTCAGAGGGACAAGTGCGTATGAAATAGACAAATGCTAAATGAAAAAGGAGAATGTTTATTGTAACGGGACAGCAGGACATGCATCAAAATAGCAAGGGTAGGGCAAGAAAATGAGCCAAAAAGCTTCAAAACCAAGACAAAATCACTGCCAAAACCCTCAAAAGGCACAATGTAGATAACTTTTCAGTATTATTTCACCACAGATGAAAAATGTACTATATCTAGGCTGTAGTGCAAGCAGTGAGTGGCTGTAGGCCTTTATGAGCCTCCTGGCTCGCTCTGAGGTGTTTAAGACTAAATTTATCCTCAACAAAACACATCAATTAAACAATGTTTGCTGTACTCTGAGTCAACCCCTGCATGTTACATATAAACCATGCCTCAAGTCAAAAAGGCTTTCATCAGATTTTCTGATATTTACACTAGTGTGAAAGTAAGTAACAATTACACATCAAAAAAAAATTGAGCACCAAATGCCATTTATTAGATGTAGTGCACCACAATTCTTGTTTTAATAACTTAGAAATCTGACATATTAAAGAGGCGGAATCATAAAAACACACTGTAACTTTCAGAACTCAACACTTCCTCCAAAAAAATATCATTTATTGAAACAAACCACCAAATATGACCCATTGACTCAAAATGCATACAAAAATGCATGACTGTACACATTTAGATCAACAACACCCACTGCATGCTGAGAAACTTGGCCTGCCCAGTCACAGTGAGGTGATGAGGAAGTAGGATATTGTAGATTATTTCCTAAATCTCAGAACAACAAACATTAAGAGAGCAATTCGAAAGTCTGCCGAAACTTATGCTATTCCCAATGATGTGTAGCACCTACAACTTTGCACATTCTTATGAAGGACTCATTGTTAGGATATTAAACTCCCTGATCTCTTTTTCATTAAACACAAAAGGAAATGTTTAAAGTTGGCATGAAATTCGTTTTTTTTATTTTATTTTACTTTTTTGGGGGGGATCTTGAAATGTTTAATTAAAATGTTAAAACTCAATGTTCAGGTAAAATGTCAAATTTCTCTCAGGTGACATATGCCAGATTTCTCATTTAGTCTGCTTAAACTCCTTCCCTTTGAACTGAACCAAGTCCCCAACATACATTTTTGTCTTTTTCGATAACCCAGACTATGGAATAAAAGATCCGTCACTACTTTTTCATGCAATTACAGTGGATGGGGACTGAGACTTCCAAGCTTCAAAAAAGGTGCAAAAGCACCATAAAAGTAGTCCATTTGACTTGTGCACTATATTGCCAGTCTTCTGAAGGCATACAATAGCTTTGTATGATGAACAGCTCAAAATATAAGACATGAATAATGACAGGCCGACAGCGCTGCACATTATTCTGAAGGATTCGAACATCAGAAAAGAGCAGGTAAAGTTCAGTGTTAACAATCTCCCTAATCATTTCAGTCTTGACAGTTTGAGCAACACATTTAAGCTGTGATTGTTTTATGAACCTGCCAAGTCAAGTCATCTGAAGTCAATACAAAAGCTTGAGTGAAATATTCCTTTAAAAGGTACAGTGGCAAAAAAGGCTGTTCTAAAAATTAGAGAGGATGAAAAATAGTCATGATAAACTAAATTACTCTTTATTATAAGTAGACCTCAGGGAAAACACGACTCCTTCAAACTGATGACAACTAAACCCACCTGAGCTCTTCAATGCATGATTTCATCTAGACTGTTTCTGTACTTGAGAGTAAACTTTCTTCCTCAAGTACAACTGAGAGAACAGCAGTAACTGTGAGGAACGTAGTAAACAGATGCTCAAACGTGGCATAGCAGTGACCTCCTGAGCTCTGGCATGTGCCCTTCTTCTCTCAGACGTCCTGAGCATCGCAGGGCTGCACGAGCGTGTGTTTGCACTTAAGCTCTCCTCTTATTTCATCCACCCTCAGCCACATTTGTTTTTTATGTTGGGGGACATGGTCAAAGACTGCTCTGATCCGACTGCCTTGATCCTCGTACACTAGAGACAGTGCCGTGCTCGTTTGAACCAGCCCAGAGACGACTTCAAAGTAGGACATTAATGACTAACAGCAAAGGGAAGTATGTCCTCTTTCCATGTATTGTGATCTTTCGGTTGAGAAATGCCCAACAGTAGTGGAGGAATGAGAGGGAGGGGGAAGAGCCAGAAAAATTTCAAAAAAATTTTTTTTTACAAAGAGATAGAGAGGCCGGCCACATCTGTAGAGCATTTGTGCCTCCACACCCACTGTCGGACAAACCAACAAATAATCAGATACAGAAACGCAGAAAAAAATATGGTGAAAACAAGCTATGACTCACTTTCTCACTTACACGTGGTCCAAAATTAAGACTCACCAAGTCCAAAACTTAAGTAAAAAAATTGGCTTTGGCATGTAAACAAAACAGAACTACCTGCCAGTTGGCTTTATATAGTGTAACTTTATAAGGAACTGCAACATAATACATAGATTCAATCAAACTAGAAGAACAATAATATGCTCCTCTGTGATGTAAGTGACTTCAGTGATTCAAATCTAAGACATACAAATCGTCTACTAAAGAAAACATCTGTTGTGACTCGTGAGTCCTCTAACAGCTTTTTTTCCCCCAGTGGAAAATGTACCATCAGAATTGCATCTAGGATGCCTAAAGTGATGTTCTTTTCCTAAACTCAGACCCATGTGTGGAATATTCCTCACATTAAACCACCAAAACAAAAATCTAAGAAACAAAATCACAATGTGTCTCAGTTTTGTGTGAAGTGTTGTCAAATATACAAAGAATATACTATTATAATTTCATTTCATAATATTATTATTAACAATAACAATTTTATATATATACAGTGGCAATCCAAATTAGTTATAAATTAATTATAATTAATTATAAATGCCTCATTCATTCAAATTATTCAATGACCTGCAAGAAATTTTGCTGCCAAGAATATAATTTTATGAAAACAATTCAACAAAGGCATCAGTAAACTACTATAGAAAGTTTATTAATGCACATTCGAGTGATTTTGAGAAAGTAAAGTTGATGAAAAATTTTTAAAAAATGTAATTGGTTCTGAACATTCATGTACAAAATTATTCAACCAAAATGTTTCCATTTAAATTTTGAGCAGAATCTTTCCTTCTTTATAGCCTCCAAGTATTTAGAAGCTTCTCTCACCTCTCCACTGCAATCTTGGCCTATTCACTTGAAAAAGCTTCCAGATCACTAATGATCTTTGGTTTTCACATTGCCACTGCTTTCTTCAAATTCCACCAAATATTTTCAATGAAATTTGAATCTGAAGACTGAACAGGCCATTCAAGAACATTATACAACCAATCCCTGAACCAACTTCATTAGATTTGGATGTATACTTTGGGATGGCTGACCTGCAGGAAAGTCCAAAGGCATTATAATCTTTGCCAGAATGGCCTGATTTTTCAAAGAATCCATGATATCCTTCATATAGTCAAGATTTTCTCTTCCTGCAACAGCAAAGCACCCCCATTACAGACTGGTCCTCTTCCATGCTTGACCATGGGGATTGTGTTCTTCTGCTCATATGCTTTGCCCTTTTTGCACCAGACAAAAGACGATGATCAGACGCTGATCCACGAGTCTAAAAAGTTCCAATTCGGTCACATCACTCCATAAAACTTTGTTTCAGAACTCAAGAAGTCTATTCAAATTAATTTGAGCATATTCAAGTCGGCCTTTTATGTTCTTCTTGGTCAAGAGTGACATTCAGCGAGGTGTCCTTACATCAAGGCCATGCTTGTCTAGTGTTCTTATACTCTTTATTGAAATATGTTTTTTCATCAGGTAATCTTGCAAGTCTTTGGCAGTAAATTGAGGGGTTTTCTCAGTCGCTCTGATCCAACATTTTATTCCCCTTGATGATATTGTGCTTTTTCTTCAACGCCCTCGAAGGTTTTCTGGTGCAATACATTTTAAACTTATGAATTAGGCTGCCAGCTATGTCTTTAGAAACTTTTAGCATTTTGGAAATCTTCTTGTAGCCACATGTAATAAAACATTGTATTCTATATAGCTTTTGTGAGAGCTCTTTTGACTTGGCCATAACTGCTAACTAACTTTTGCACATGCATGGGCTAAATATATGCATAGCTTATTCAGTTTTGTTATAGAGTCTCTAAAGCAGGGGAGTTTAGCTCCAACTTGCCTCAATACACCTGCCTGGAAGTTTCTAGTATGCCTAGTAAAAGCTTAGTTAGCTGGTTCAGGTGTGTCTAATTAGGGTTGGATCTAAACTATGCAGGACACCGGCCCTCCAGGACCGAGTTTGGGCACCCCTGCTCTAAAGGCTTAATTGTGTTTTAATACAGTTTTGTACCACACCATACAACTACATGACTTGAATAATTATGACAATGACTGTATTACAAAAAGCTTGCTTCCTACTTTAGTGTTCCTTGCTTCCTAATCCAAAAAACTTGAAATTACACATTACGAATATTGTTGGCCTTTTGACACATTGCTTTTGCTCCTCTTTTCTAAATCACTTTGGATAAAAGCGACTGCTAAATGCAGAAATGTAACACCAACATTTCACATGTCCACTTTGACACTTTGGGATGAGTATGTGAGAAAAGGACAGACAGTGTGAAAAAAGAAGCAAAACAGAGACAGAGGCAGTAAGAAACTTGAGCTGCTTACTTTCCTCGGCAGACAGGTCTGCTGCTGACTCAGTGCAAGTGATACACGCTGCACTGGGGCACAGTGCAACGAAAACCAGCGCTCAAACTGCCAGACAGGCATCCAAAACCCATCCCTGACTCCACCACAACAACTCATCTAATATATATCAGTGGCATCTTGGAGAAAACGGATGGTTTTGTATAGAAAAAGAATGCTTTACACACTATTTGATCTAATATTTTGTAATCTGTCAGCAGGGACTTCAGAATACACAGCATCTGCAAAACTAGATACAGAGGCAAGCACTTATACAGGGAGGGTAACCACTGTCTGAAGGATGCTCGACTGCACCAGAAAATCACAGTGACCATCACACTGAATTGTGGGATACCACTGCTGTCCTGTCTTGGCACTCAGCATGCACTCAGACAATCTCTCACATGCCTGACATAATATCCCATTGGAAGAAACTGGAGATCTCTATGAACAGTCTAATTTTCAAGACAATTTGCTCATAAATTGGTTAAAACTACAAATGTTATTGTTGGAACGTAGTGTTGCATTGCAAACCATTTTTATCTGACACTTTCTTTAAAGAAATTATATAGCAAAAAAAAAAAAAGGAAATTGTGAACCTGAATCAAGGCAAACGCATGTCACAATCTGAAAAGAGATATCCATGATAACGTTATTGTACAGAAACAGTAACTCACTATGAACTCTAACTATTGACTCAACTATGTCCTTAGTTTGAGCATGAGGGTTAAGACAGTTAAACAGGAGTGTAAGTGCCTTGGCAACAGCATTTTACTCAATGTTGGAAAATTTCTGTGCAATTAAATTTAAACATAGGACAATTCGATTCTTAAGGCAGGGCTCAGTGATGTGTCAACTTAGCCATGCCCAAATTTAGTCTCTCATTAAGTCCATTTGGTAATAAAAAGTAATCAATGGCTCCACCAAAATCCCTCCATATAAAAGTAGGATCCACCCAGCATCCACCAGCTACCTGAAGCCTTACACCATTATGGCACAGTGAAACGGAGTCCGTGCAGGTGAGTGTGTCGGCACGACCCAGACCATCACGCAAGATTTCTGTCTAATTCGTCAAGAACACTGCAGGAGCCCTGGGCTGCGGGCGCTGAAGCACTCTGGAGCGCAGTCAAAAACAATATGGAGTGGAGAGTGTGATGTTGACATAACGTACGGATCCCATGCTGAATTTATGGTGGGAGAGGCCCTTCTAGTGCTTTTCATTATTCCTTTTAAACATCAAAATGCCATAATGGAAGCCAAGAAGTGTCTCTTTTTGCTAGAAGCAAAATGTGCAAATATTAAGAAAAGTGGTGTGTTGAGAGAGACACAGAGAGAGAGAGAGAGAGAGTGAAGCTAATCGGAAACATGAAAGAGCAGCATAGTAACACAAATCAAATAAACTAACCGCACAATTAGGGCTAAGCCTTTGGTTTCCTCTCAGTTATAAACAGAAAAACGGCAGGAGAACAGACATAATTACTCAATTCCTTCTCTTCAAAGTTTACATGGCATGTTAAAGCCTTTTCCACCTCTTTATTTTTTGAGACCTCTTGGATTACCCCTCTAGTATTAATATGAAGGAAGCCAAGCAGCAGCAGAGAGAGCTCTGGGTTGTCTCTCCCTCCCTCGGTTGAAAAATTACGCTTCGACATTAAACTAAGCCATGGATAATATCATAGCACATCTGATTCATAAATATGCGTTCCATAAAAACCCTCTGTCAGTGTGAAATACAAATGACAGAGTAAAAACTCCATGAAATGATTAGGTGAATGGATACTGGGATGGGGATCTAAAATCCCTGTGAGGGTAAACATTGGTGCTGCAGTTTGCACGGAGACCCAGCCCGATGCAGCCCAGTCCATGACTCATGCATTGAGGCTTGTAAACGCACATTTTTCCCTTTTGGTACATGCTCAGTACATGCGAGGGTAAATCTGAGGGCATGGAAAAGCATGACCAGTGACACACTAAATGAATCTATTCTTTAATCCGATGTGTGTCAGAGTCTGGCAAAAGGCCACAGAGGCGGCTAGACGGCCCTGGTCTGACAGTTTAACAGTGGTAAAGAGACTATGGGACTGTCTCACCCACAAAACACTACATCTGCCCAACTCTTGGGCCCCACAGTGCCACTTTCACACACTGTAATTTTCCTATACTGGGCTCTGGGGACATCTTTTCATGGGTGGGCCACTGGTCTCTCTTTCTTTCCAACACAAACTTCTTTTTTCTGTCTTGTCTCGACTTGGAATTTTTTGTGTGGGATCATGGGCCACTAATGTCTTCCCCATGAGATAAGCCTACGCAGTATTATAAAATAAATAGAGATAAATAAACAGTGACTGTGTACAAGCTTTGCGTTTTCCCCTACATTTTTTTATTAACCTTTAGCCGTTGGTTAAGCACTTTGTGTGGTTCTTCATCACTAGTGATGCGCGATAAGGTGAACATATACTATTATTCATACAAATGGTTGGGAATTTGAACCAGCCTCAATGCTACAGACATGAATTTGACCTCAAATCATGTGGCTTGAGGAGAAGCCAGGGGGAAAAAACACCTACTGTAGCAACCACCAGGGTTGTGTGTCATTCAGAATTAAATTGAATGTCTCTTAAAATCCAATTCAGTTTCAAACTTTGAACTGAATTTGAACTGAAGTAGTAAACTGGCTAGAATTACAACTTGAATTTGAATATGAGCAAGTAAAAATTACCTTAATGCAAATAAATAAATAATGATAATACTTTAAGCAAAAAGTCTGCTTAAATCGTTGATTACAAAAATGTTTGCAAAGCTTTGAGTTTTAAAAGTATACAGGCTTTGCAAAGAAAACAACAACTCAACAGATAAAGCAATAGAATGACAGAAACGTGTATTTAGTTCATACATTTTGTCAAATTTAATAAAAATGGACTTCCTGTTGACTGTGGCCAATTCAATTTTTTACAACCCTGGCAACCCCATATTAACATTCTAAATAGCACAGAACACTTTAGCAACAGCATAGCAATGCCCTGGCAAACACCCACAGCATCCTAGCAATGAGGAAATAACTACTACTACTACTACAGAAAAATACAAAAATCTAAGTATTTCTCAAAGCACACAGACTAGTACCTGCAGCTGCCTTGACTAAGGGCCAAATATTTTATTATCCTACCTGGGATTCAAACCAACAACCATTTGATCCCTTGAGTGGAGCCCCCATGTTACTAAAGACGATCATTTCCAATACTGGGCTCTTAGCATGCCAATCAAACTATAAGTGCTGCTGTGGATGACTGAGATTCATCCCTCATTTCAACTAAGCTGAAAAAAACACATCACTTTATCTCTCTGCATGAGCACAAAGAAACACACACATAGGCATAAGGGCTCATGGCAAAGAGCTTATGACAGCGAACCAGGTGTCAGTGCAATCTTCTGTTAAACAAGAGCTGAGTACAACAAACCCTTGGTAATGGTGATTTTGGTTTTTAAATCCTTAAGGGATATAATTTTTTTTCCTCTCATAGATTGGTCAATGACAGACATGCAAAGCTGCATGGGGAAACTCCACATATCTTGAGATATAACTCCACCAGAGGGCCAGAGAGTCAACACTGCCCCCTCCTGCCTGCCTGGACAAAACTAGTATCACAACAAGTTCAGACATGCCCTGAGTGGGCGTGTATGTTTTCCGAGCAATGCAAACCCATGGTGGGTAACAAAACAAAAATAAGTATAGCATGCCTATTATGTGGAATTGAGCCTGGCCTTTTTTGTTAATAAGTAATTACCTTCACTTGTTGTGCTAGCATGTAAAAATGTTAAATGCTCCCTTTAATACACACTAAAGTCTTAAAGAAACAGAGCCCCCTCAAAAGAACTTAACTGAGAGATATGACTAAATGCAAAGTACATAAAAATTACAAGAAACTGCAGCCAATGCACCAAGCATGTGTAACGGTGAAAGCAAGCATATCCTTCACTCTCAACGTTCTGTCAACAAGCACCCTGAGAACATCTTTCTCAAACATATGAAGGATGGCAAATCCACACCCTGGTGCAAAAGTGTACAGCCCTAACTGAATATTATATTCTACTCTATTCACTGCTTTCGTTTTGAAATGTGTTCACAAGGCATTGCTGTTGATCAGGCATTGGCAAGGCAAGGTGGCAATATTACTGCTAGACTTCAAAGTGTATCTCCGTGACAAACCACAACAGGCCAAGTGATTTTTTTTCTGCAAGGAATATCACAAGTTCCAGATTTAATCTCACCACCTCTACAAATCTCTAATGTCTTGATGAAAGCCATGTGTGTTTTTAAATTCAGAGGCCTTAACCCTTTTCTTTCCTTACAAACTTACTTTGTGTTGAAATGAGACACTGGAACATTTTAGCACAACTACAAAAATACAGTCAAGTAGTCGATGATTTTTATGTTGCACTATAAGCACGTCTTGACTTTCTTCTAGAACACTACATTGAGTCTGATGGGTGTACTGTACTGTCAACAAACAAAAACACCTCCCTTTTTTGAAGAGCAGGGACTTGGTCTATGGACCATTGCACTCAGGGTCAGAGTTCTTTTAACGAGCACATTAATTCTCATTCTGATGTTTCAATTCTAAATCCAGCTTCTATACAATGGAAGACTTGACTCAAGAGATGTTAGGTCAAACTGTGGGTGGGGAATCCAGCTGAGAGAGTAAAGGAAAACTGAAAATCCTGCCTTTTCTGTTCAGCTCTTTACACCTTACTCAACCAGTTGTGAAACTTACGACGTGCTTGTGAGGCAATGAGTGATACTGCAGTTCATGAGAAGGTGTAAACACCCTTACTAACAAACTAGCCACGACACCCATCAGGGCAAGAAACAGATTTATTAATAAACGCGTGGCTTGCATGCCCTACAGCAGCCTCAGCTAAAGATTTCATGAGCATCAAGCTTGGCTTGTAACACGATCTTCTATTGTCCAGCCCAGCAGCCCGAGTGCTGTTGAGTGCTGGTGTGGAATGGTTTACCACAAGACCTCAGGACAGATGCTTTTGCACTCCCACTTTTTCTCCCAATTTTCTACATTCTCCCATCTCCATTAATTGCCATGTTCCAAGCAAAACCTCAAATTCAACATGATGCTTTCACATTGTACAATATTACTGTTATCTTTTCATTCTACAATCCTACATTCACATTACAGGCATGTTTGAGTTCAATGTTTCTGCAGCGAGGAACCCAGCAGATCTGAGAGCTTTGTGAATATTGGTACCTGCAAATAAAAAGGAGTATTTGCATCCGAGCAGAAGACCTTTGTATTGTCCTGTTCCTATTGCCAGTTTATCATCTTACATTGGTCTGGTGTAAGGTCAAGTCTGTGTGGCCTGCTAGATCCACCAAAAGTCCTCAAGCTCCTTTCTTCTAGTATTACCTGCAGACGGCTGGAAATGTTGCTTGAAAACGACATTTGTTTTAAGGATGTCGTCATGAAGCACAGGGTTTCTTGGACTGATGGATGGAAGGAAGGTAGGATAAAATTGGACTACTTTAGTGAAGGTGGCTTATTCAATGTGGGGAAATTAGGTTTGTGTTGGGGATAATGTCAAGAAGCTCGGTGCATCTTCTCTATAACACCCTGCTTTGATGGACTGACAAATGGATGGATAGATGGATCACATTGGATCGCTTAGCCTGCCAGATCCACCAAAGTTTGTCAAGCTCCTTTCTTCTAGCGTTTCTTTCTACCTTAGAGAAGGTGACTGAATCAGTGAGGGAAAAATTAGGTTTATTTTGGGGATGAAGGTTGTCTTGCTGTTATGAATGAATGAAGCTGGGTCACTAAGGTCTCCTGAATGTCTGGTTCATCTAAAATTCAAGAATATAAAGAAAGACCACATTTCACTGTCCAGCAGTGGACTGGGACAGCGGTGTCCATCCTCTTATCACAATTTTAAATTCCAAATTTCGCCAACAGGATGTCTCACTAGGTTTAATCAATGTTGCTTAGATTGGCTTGACTACAGGGATTCAAGATGATTGGATGAGTGGTGGTTTGCATCCAACATCAGGTTAAACTGGAGATAAAGTTTGCAAGTGGATCATCAGGTCCACTGAACCAAAAATGCTGTTCATTCCCACCCAGAAGATATCTGTTTCCCCATTCAAACATTCCAAAATTCTCATCCAGTGGAATTAACTGCAGGATTTTCAAGCCAATAAATTACAGATCTTGAACGACAGTTCAGCTCCAGCTGGGTTGCCTGGCCTTCACAATCACTCATAATGGCTGCATTCATAATAGATGTCAGAGAGCATGTGGACACAGCGCGGTGAAAACAGCCACTAGCCATATGCTGGTAATGACCGAGTTAAAGGCAGGGTGGACATGGTCCTTTCATTGATGCATGCTCTCTTCCTCCTCTTCTCTTCCAAACAGACCCTAAATGGTGCATGAGGCTTCCCATAAACCAGAACCTCACCTCAGCTACCAGATGGCACAGACAGGAAAATTGAAACGGATGCACTTTTTCCATCTAGTCCTTTGTCTTGCAGGCAGCTGCACAAACATGGAGCATGCAGAAATGCATGCTATGCTTGAGTTAGTAAATTACGTGTTTTGTGATGCTTAATGACAACAGCCCAATATAATTGCATTGCACATGCTACATTTGCTTGGTAGAAAGCGCATCTATTTCTTCACCCTTATTAAAGGGCATGGGCCAAACAGAGGAAACCAAAACAGGATTACAGAAAAACTTACCACCAATCTAATCCCAAAGACTCATTATATGCCTTTCTGATCAAAACCAGATTTTTCAAAGCGCTCCTGATATCAGAATTACATTTCTTGGCTGGATTGAAGGACAAAAGGCCTAAAGAAGTGAACCACTGTCGATATTATCACTGCAATAACACACACATTTATTCTAATAACTATTTAGTGACACTAGAGGGTTGACAAGCAGGTTGAGTTTCCATGACACAGAAATCCAGGCAGCAGGCTCGGTTTCTCAAGTTGGCTCAAGAAGTTTAAATCCCTGTCAAACAAAGTGTTCTTTTTTTTCTGTCTTTTAATGCTGGTTTTGCAGAAAATTAATTATAGTATCCACCTCAACAGGACACGGTGAGTGCATTCTTCCCCGCACCACTTTCCATAACAACACTCAGGGCTCTAGAAAATACTCTGGGCTGGAGGAGTTTTCATTTGGCACGGATTCATCGAAGAAAAAAAGCTGGAGCTCTTCCAAAGACAATATTTGTCAGAGAAGCCTCAATTCAGACCTAACAGTGTTTATTAAATTGGGAGCTGCTGTACTGCCTTTTTTTCGTCCTCTGATCTGTATGTACTTTGAATCAGTTTCGGACTGAATTTGAGAGTTGTTCCTTTTTCCCTTGCTCTGCAGTCTCTTTCAAGTCTGTCGTAAACAACTGATCAAAGGCGCGGCGTTTAAATTAGTGATGGGAAGTTCGGATCATTTTACCGACTCGGACATTTGAGTCTCGTTCAGCAAAATGAACAAATCTTTTTTCAAGTCATTTCGTTCATTTTAGCAAAATATAATTTAAATGTTACGTGTTACTTCCCTAACACGTCTACTACTTACGCAAACGTTGATCACACTACAAACAATACAAAACTATAATGCTATAAGAAACAGAAAAGATTAATTCATTGTTTACCTGGGTCTTCAGTCTATGATTAGCTCACCTCACCTCTTAATTGACAAGTCTTCGGGTTTGAGTCATTCGTTCATCACGTGACAGCCCCATAAACATAACCTATGCAGTCTGAGCCGGAAAGAGAATTGATTAGTTAATCTCTCGAGTCTTCGGGTATGAGTCATTCGTTCATCACATGACAGCCCCATACATTTTAACCTATGCAGTCTGAGCCAGAAAGAGAATTGATTAGTCTTTCGAATCGTTCGTTCTTTTGTCACGTGACGTGACAGCATTGGATAGAGAAATTTGTTAATTTACAAGCTTCCTTACAAACGGGTGCATAGTTATTATTAGTATTATTAGTAGTATCAGTATTATCATTATTATAATTATTATTTACTCTTACAGTTACGTGATGCGTTTCTGGTCTCAAATTGTAGCTTTTTACTTCTACAGTTTATAAATTGTGTGAATTTCTGTCATGATGGTTCTTTTCCATAACACTGAATGTTGTAACAAATGCAATAAAGAGTTGGTTGTTATTATTAAGTCTCTTTCTGGCTCAGACTGCATAGGTTAAGCTTATGGGGCTGTCACGTGATGAACGAACGACTCGAAAAACCCGAAGACTCGAGAGATGAACTAATCAATTCTCTTTCCGGCTCAGACTGCATTGGTTAAGCTTATGGGGCTGTCACGTGACGAACCAACGACTCGAAAAACCCGAAGACTCGAAACAGGTGAACTACTTGACTAATTCCAGTACAGAACCTATAGGATGTTGCACATGCGAGACTGAACGAATCACTCCCCGAGACGACTCGTTCTTCCCGAGTCACATTAAAGATTTGTTCAAAATGAACGAATCCTTCAAGAACGACCCATCACTACTTTTAATCAGACACAACAGATGTGAAGTCAGATGACCGTGGGAGTGTTACGTTTTGGTTTTGATTCAGTCGTTTTGACGACTACTGATATCAAATCAATGGGTGATATGGGGCATGACACTTCAGAGGAAAAGTTCAGAGGGATGTTTACAGGAACATTAGCCTAGCTTATTTTATCTCCAAATAAAATGTTATAGGTGCTGGAATGAACTTAAACAGACCTCATAATCTCCCCATGCTGGATCTTCAGCTGCCTAACAAACAATAGAGAACAAGTTTTATCGTTCTGTTGACAAATGCTTTAATTAAAATGGGTGCAGGTGGAGGGTTAAAACTGCACTAAATAACCGATCCAAGGCCACAGCCGAAAACTTCTGCCCCAGGGGGTAGGAATCAAACCTGCTCTGCAAACAGGAACCTTCAGCCCACAGCTCAGAGGGTCAGAGTGGATTCAAACTCATCCGATTGAGTGAGAAGTAACCATGGAAACATTTAAATAACCACAGAGACCACTCAGATACTTGAGCAGGCTGTTAGCACCGTGTTCAAACATTTAATGCCCCCTCTACACCGAGACCTAAGAGTCTCTTTCCAGTCCCAGAGTTGGAGCACATCCAGGCAAAGACTTTCTGACTCGCAGCACCTGCAGAGCTCAGCTGGGGGGAGGAACAGACACGGTTGCACGTTCAAAACTATATCTAGGTCAACTATACTGCACCAACCACACTTCCCCAAACAAACACGATCGCTCAGGAAACACCCCTTTTTGTACCAAAACACATGAAGCCTACTGTTCTCCATGTACTTTGTGTCTGCAGCAGGTTAGGCCACAAGTGTGCATGGGTGTGTCTCACTCCTAGCCGGTATGTTTACTTTTTATGGTACACGTGTCTGTTGTGTATGTGTGCGGCATGCACGTAAGGTTGTATTTACAGCCTTTTCATGAGATCATACGCACAAGGTCGGATTAGGCAACGTGCAGTGTTGCCTTACAGATTTTACTCTAGCGTTCTAAGGAAGACTGGCATGTGTAAAAAGAAGTCATCTTCTGTTTATCTGGGAAGAGGTTATAAGGTCATCACACACTTTTTCACTATGAGCTGTCACACTTTTACTCTAACCACAAGTCCAGAGTGCTTAAAGGCCTTGCAGTCAGGGGAAGAACGTCAACTTGCTTGCATTAAAAAAACGCTTCCTTGTGCATGATCCAAATTAGTTTTAATCCTCAGATTAGTAAACAGGTTTTGCTATTCAAGTCAAACGGCATACAAAAAGAAGTGAAACCACGTACATAATGCACCGATTTACAGGTCACGTTGGCACCACCTAGAAAAACGAATGTGCTTTTAAAGGGGAAGTTCAATCTAAAATATTAATTCTGTCATAATTTTCTCACGCTCATGTCGTTCTAAACCTGTATGACTTTCTTTTATCTGAAGAACACAAAAGAAGACATTTTGAAGAATGTGTTTTGTCCAGTAAACGATGGTCAATGCATGAGGGAACCCTTTATCTTTCATTGTATGTACTAAAACACAAGTATTTTCCAAAATATCATCAAAAAAGAAATGCAAACTGGTTTGAAATGACATGTGGATGAGTAAATATTGACGGAATATTTATTTTCTTGGTGAACTAGCTTTTAACAAAGTCTGCTCTGTGTTTAGTTAAAGGTATAGCAGATATAATTTTATTCTCATGCAGAACATTAAAGCTTCACTTGAGCATTTCATTGGCCCCTGAGCAGCAAACACAAACCAGACAGAGCTGAGTGAGGTGAAACAGGAACTTCAATTTGACCTATTTTACAGAGTTCATTTCCTGTTTTGCCCATTCGCGGAGAGACGCGTGAAACGAGACACCAAAACACTGTTAATGAATGTGGCCACAGAGAGCGGATGTCACAGTCCCATATAATAAACGCCAATAATAAGACTTGGTCTGAAACAATAGACGTCTTAACGCAGCCAGGTTCAATGCACGTAAATCCAGTGTTTTTCTTTGAAGATCAAAGTGGTGAAAATCACAGACTCCTATACATTCCTGTTTAAAGTTTAGCTAGTGTGCACACGCTAAATAAGCTGAGGTGCTCCCCTGGCAGAAAAAAAGTGTTATCTTAAATCTCATCACCCGTTACACCTATCTGTCGCTGGCCCACCTACTGTGCTACATTAGTGGGGTGAAATGTTCTGTTGCACGTTAATATAAAATGAAAGGGAGGCTAAAAATTTTTGTTCCAGGACATTACTTTTCAGGAAGCAGTTTATTTTAAAATCCCCTCAGACGCAGGTTCTGCTTTTATTTTCGATGTATATATTGCATTCCTTGCATTTATAAGCATACCTTATTGCATAGTTGGGGAGTCATCTCAATTATCACCAGTAAAATATGGAGTGCCACAAGGATCTGTCCTAGGTCCTCTGCTATTTTCGATATACATGTTGCCCCTTGGTAATATTATTAGAAAATACGGGATTAGTTTCCACTGTTATGCTGATGATACTCAACTATATATCTCAACAAGACCAGATGAAACTTCTAAATTATCTAAGCTAACAGAGTGTGTTAAAAATGTAAAAGATTGGATGACCAATAATTTTCTCCACTTAAATTCGGATAAGACAGAGATATTACTTATTGGACCAACAGTACACAGAATCTCTTGGATTACAATTTGCAACTAGACGGATGTACGGTTACTTCCTCTACAGTAAAAAATCTGGGTGTTATATTA
>NW_015505187.1:1295408-1309750 GCF_001515645.1 Sinocyclocheilus grahami | reverse complement strand
CCTTCCTGATAACGTTCGGGGTTCAGACAAACTCTCTCTGTTTAAATCTAGATTAAAGACACATCTCTTTGGCCAAGCATTCAAATAATGCATCTCATAATCTTGTACTGCAGTTATATCTGATCAAATGCACATTATTATTCTGGTAACACTTTACAATAAGGTTCATTAGATAACATTAGTTAACTACTTTAGTTAACATGAACTATGCATGTACAATACTTCTACAGCATTTATTAATCTTAGCTAATGTTAATTTCAAAAGTTGTGCTTGTTAACATTAGTTAATGCACTGTGAATTAACATGAACTAACAAAGAACGACTGTATTTTCATTAACGAACATTAACAAAGATAAATAAATACTGTAATAAATGTATTGTTCATTGTTTGTTCATGTTAGTTAATACATTAACTAGCATTAACTAATGGAACCTTATTGTAAAGTGTTACCATTATTCTTTAGTTTGGGTTAAACAAATCAATTTTGCTTGGTTGGAACAGCAGCTACGCTAATTATGTCTCTATCTGTTTCTCTGTTTTTGCCACGGGATTGACATCCCACAAGCTTCATACATTACACAAGCTTCAGTCTGGATCCAGAGCACCTGAGATAGGATGATGCCAACCCCTCAGAGGACCTCAGATGATGCAACCCTGAAACAACATAAACTACCACATTTTGCTATAAGTTTGACTGCATCATATAATAATTGCTGTTTATAGTGTTCATCGTACACATCCGTCACAAGATGATGGCAACCCTGAAACAACATACAGAACTACCACATTTTGCTATAAGTTTGACTGCATCATATAATAATTGCTGTTTATAGTGTTCATCGTCTGTTTGTTTACGTCTTTAATTGTTTTTTTCCGTACATTTCTGCCATATGTACATTAACTGACAGTCACCACTGATAAGCTACCACTAAATATTGTAGAAACTTAATTTGCTGTAAAGTTGCTTTGCAACGATTTGTATCGTGAAAAGCGCTATACAAATAAACTTGAATTGAATTGAATTAAGTAATTACCGGGATGTGTACAAAAAAACACCTCTTTTAATTTAAGTGTGTAACTTAAGTATGTAATCATCCTTAAAATCGGATTGTAAATATATTCAGAGGTCATTTTTAATCTGTGCCATTCTCAGTTTTTAAAAAAACTATTTCATGCTTACTTTGGTAAATTTTCTTTCTTCCTTTCAGCCTACTACAAGAGGCTTGGAAGAGGTGTAATTCATAGCTTTATCACCTCTCATTAGCGTAAATGTCATAACAGGGGTGGGATGTTTTAGGCAGCACTTTGAGAGCTCTCTGTCTGCACAGAGCGGCTCAGTGAGTTGCAGGAATATTCAGAAGATAGGCCCTTTATGTTTCCTGCACCTCTTGTTCAAAGCCAATTCAGTCCAGCGTGGCCAATTCAATTGAAAACCCAGACAGAATCTGTTGCAACCAGGCCAATAGCCATTCTATGAGAAATCTGAATAATTAGACGGATTAAAGAGCTCTGATTCTGCGCAGGCACTTTGGTGAGGTTCGTCTGGTGGGGTGGGGGGTGGGGGGTTTCGAGTTAAGGGATTGTCTGTCCCGCTTCACCGGCCAGTGAGGGCCCATTATACATGCCCAGTCAAATGTGTTTAGCAGATAGCAGAGATTTAGATGTCAGAAGAATTCAAATTAGAGTTCTGTCTTTTTTATTTATAGTGCGAAAAACAAGTGTGCGGAATAACTGCTGTGAAATACATGCGGTTTGTCAATATCTTTGCACATATTCTGCTCATGTGGCAAAACTCAGTGACCACACTAACTGCAACTAGCGCTAAATAACTGTTCTCTATGCGCAAAAAAAAAAATGAAGCACTACATTAGGCCTATACTTTAAAGAACTCAAAAAATGTAAAGCTTCTATATTTGCAACACATCACTAAAATTAAATGCTTTAGGTAATTTTACTATTGCACAGACACATGGACAAAAAACAAGTAGTTTAAAGTCAAAACTAGACAATTTCCTAATAATTAAAATTTATTAATTACAAATTATCATCAGTTTACATAAATTTGAAAATGAAAATATTTATTTGAATTAAAGAATATTAGAAAAATCTAAAACTTTTTTTTTTTCAGGTTTAAATGAAAAATAACTGGTCAGAGACTTTTGCTCCCTATTGTATTTTTATGAAAAATGTTTGGTGAAGAAGTAAAATCAAAATTAGGGTTGCAAAGGGGTGGAAACTTTCTGGTAAATTTCCAGAAACTTTCCAAAAATCCCTGGAAGATTTTAAAAAATCCTGGAAAGTTTCCAAAATATCTGGAATGTTTGCGAAATTTACTGGACATTTTCCACTTTTTTTGCAAAGTTTATACTTTGAAATTAAAATAGTGAAACAATTTGACCCCATTAACTTCGGTATTTCCCAATTTGGATAAAATGGTTCGCTAAATGAATAAATTTAATTTAATTGTATGGACAAAAAAATTACATTTGACAAAAATATTTATTTGAATTTCAGAATATTAGAAGAAAAAAAATTCTGGTTTAAATGAAAAATAACTATGGTCTGTTTTGCTCCCTATTGTATTTTTATGGAAAATGTTAAATGTTTTTATTTATTTATTTATTTTAAATAAGATAAATTATTGTTCTCCACAGCTGTGTTTGTTATTGTTAACGGTTGTCGACAGGTCAAAGGTCAGATATGGCAGGCCCAGTGAAAAACAAGACAGTCCACTGCTCACAGATGTCCAAAGTAACAAACAATCACACAGTTTCCCACAAGAGAAACATGCTACACCCCTTCACTCCAGATGGCACCACCCTTCCCAGAAGAGGAGAGGCACCAATTTCACCCTGCTTATGCTTGCAGCATATTAATATATAAGTAAATAAAAGCAAAACTGCAACTATTCCACACAGCACTTTTCATATTATATTTTCATATCTCACACACACATACTATTAGTGCAAAAAAGCATCCCAACAACATTTACTGGTGTCATTTGCAAAATTAAGTTTTACTTGTCATTTGGGCCAAATAAAAATACCTCAGATTATTAAAAAAAAAAAAAGTTTAAGTTTAAAGTGGATCAAACTGTGCATGATGATTCTGTGTAGCATAAGCGCTCCCTTGTGGCAATCACAAAACTCACAAAAGTGACAAGCTTGGCCCAGTGCTTTTGCATTTCATCAAATCAGCACTTTTGGATTCACCTTCTCTTCGTTAAGAGCCAGACAGAATTTGTTTCGCTGATATTACACAGAAGCAGTTTCTGTGGAAAACAGCTTAGTTTAATTGGACGCCTGTCAGGCTGTGTGCGGTTCTGTGCTAATACCATGAGGTTCGAGTCACAGTTTGGAGAGGGTACCTGTTAGTTGTAATTACCCTTAAAATGCACAGCTGGATTTAAATGGCAGTAAAACAGCAGCAACAGGTGTGAGGGCTGTTGAGGTCTGCTTCCAAGTCACTCACACAAAACACACCCAGCCATAAAGTCACTACCTCACACCAAGGTGCGCACGCCCGCCCCTGAGATCGCAGCTTAGTTACGGCACAATCACGATCCTAGCAGCTGGCAACAAAGCAGTTCCTTGACTAGACTAAACAAATAGACTACTAGACACATACCAGTGTCAAAAGACGCTCTGGATGTGACTGGGCTTCTTCAGTGGAAACTGAACCCAGCGGGAAGGCCTGACAGAGCTGGAAACGAGTGAAGGAGATGGCGTGTTTGTACAAGTGTTTGAACTTGGCCAGCCGCCGGACATTTTTCTGAATGAAAGAGGCGATTTTTTAAAATCACACCTCCCTTCACAGGCCTCCGATGCGCAGCTTCCCGAAACACTGAAACGTTCCAATAGCCTGATGCTTCACCCTCTAGGAATCCCTCCAAAAAACACAGTGTGCAGGTGCATCTGCTCTGAAGTTCACAAATAAATGATTCCGCTCTCGATCGTTATGAAGTCTGAAGACTACTAGCATTCCAGAGTGGTGGAGATATTCATGAGTTTTCCGCATCTTCAGATGATAAATTCTCCAAGACAAGAACAATCTAGTGCAAGTGCATAAATCAGCCTAAATTACCTTTAGGCTACAAAAACCAGTATGTAAACTATTGACGATTCGGACGTTGTGGTGCTAATGATATTGTTCTTTTTTTTAAAGTATAGTTCACCCAACAATCTTAAAGAAATAGAGTTTCCAAAAAGGAGGTTTCATGGTGAAGCCATAGAAAAAATCATTTTGGGTTCCCCATAGAACCTTTCAGTGAACAGTTCTTAAAAGAAAGTTTGATGTTTGTTTATTTATTTATTTTTCTGAAGAACCTTTTGTGCAATGTTAAATTTTTTTCAGAGAAACATATGTGGCAATAAAAAAAATACTTTATTTTTAAAACCTTTAACTTCAAAATACAAAAGGTTATACTTTGAAATGAAAAGACACTTTTCTGAAACTGAAAAAAAAGACACATTTCCAAAATATCTCTTTTTGTTTTCCACAGGGAAAAAAAAAAGTCATAATCAGGTTTCAGAACATAATTGTGTTTTTGGATGAACTTTTTTTTTTTTTTTTTATATCTGGGGTTACAAACAATAATTTCCTACATCTGTTTTCACAGCTACAGACAATTTTTCTAGAATGAGATTATGACCATATGTGTAAAACAAATGAGGTTGGATGCTTCTGAGCTATTCCACCATTTTTATCAATGATATTTTAAAGAAATTAATGTAACCTGATAGCTCCCTGGTTTAAGTCACAAACACTCACCACCTGCTGAGGCTGGGGAGAGGGGCGGCTGGAACCTCGGTGCAAATCAATCAGCAGGCTAGTTCAGACGAGGACACTGGCAAACGCTCCTCAGGAGCTTGCGTGTCGAGAGGCCTGGCGTGAACTGTGGAACCAAAGCTCCCTGCCAGCCCTCTCCATAACTAAAGCTGATTTAGACAGGGCCTAGAACGGAGTTAGGTTTCATCCTCTGTCATGCATTTTCATAGTGATGTTTTGAGTTCTGCGGCCCTCTTTGATTCGGCCAAAAAAAGCCTGGGCTTTTTTGTCTGAATCTATGTAACACAAGATGAAGAGCACAGCAGGATGAAATGCAGTCCTCTCCATTTCCATCAGTCTTTCCCTCCAAACACTAAGAAAAACAAATCTAATGTTCGCTAAACTGACCTTGGTGTTATTTAGTACAGTAAACGTTCTCCTTCACGTTTCCAATTTGTTATTCCTTAGCGAGCCACTCAAGATTATAAATGGACAGTCGAGAGAGGCATGGAGAAATAAATATATGCAATGAGGGAATGCTTTTTTCACTGTTATATCACGATTTACATACTGAATAAATAGTATCCTGCTTCCAAGTATGAAACTGCGTCCCAACGAGCCTTTCAAAGATTTTACGGTGAGTGCAAAATATTATGAAATGTGTTAAATAAAAGAAATGCAATAAAAAGGAAGGCTTTATACTCCCTACAGCCTAATAAACATCTGATGTCAACATGCAATGTTCTGACAGAACAGGGAGCTTAAATACACATCCCTAATGTAGTTTCACTTGAAAGGGGAGCATTGATAATTGGGTCAATGACAAATAAGAGAGTCCAAGATAAATAAAGTAAATGTTTAAAATTATAGTTTAAAAAACATGACAAGCTTAAGCAATGTAATTTATGTTTATGTTGGTTCCATATGTTTAAGAATAGCTTCAAAACACAATTTTCAGGACAATTTCGGAGTCATCAAATTGTGAAAATTGCCTTAAGAATTGTGTTTATTGTGTAACCATCAAGTAAAAAGTAATAAGTTGTTTCATCTTAATTATTTTCCAGAACATTTAAGGTAAAAATCTAGAAATATTTTTATTTGTTTGTACAAATAAAAAATAAAAATTGGAGTGGTTGTACCATATGACATATTATATCCTAATCTAACTTTTCCATGTCATAAAAAGGCCAAATTGTCTGATATTTTAAGGGACTTACTGTCCATAACACGTCGTTATGATGGGTCCTGTAAAGTGTCCTCTGTAGATGTCGATATGGTGTTTGGGCCAAATGACATTGATTTGAATTATTTTTATTTAGGGATGGTAAGATGTACCGATTCACACTGGTGCATTGTCATAAAAGTTAACGATGCAATGCATCGATTTAAAAAAAGAGTGCATCAGATACAAGTTGCCATTTGTATCACAATGCATCGTGTCTAACATATTTGCATCTGTAAAAACTATTTATATATAATTATTAGTAGATGTGTAGATACTTTTATTATTTAGAAAGTGACCAATAATTTGTGACCAGTATTTTATATTTAAATTGATTTCTCCTCTCTAAACTGTTTCTCAAGCGCATTCTTTCATCAACACAAATAACTATTTTAAGGTTGTGCTTGACATTTTATGTCAATGACCCAACTATTAAATGATGTTATGCTGTTCAAATGTACATTAACCGCACCAGGGAGGATAATAATCTGTCAGGAGATACTTTAAGAGTGGTAAAGTGTTTAACCAGCCAGGTTCAACAGGTAAACTAAGGCCTGCCCTCCACATGAAAAGGAATCTCAGAACACCAATAAATGACCATTATCTGAAATTTCATATGTTTGACTTAACAGTCAAAAGTTAAACATCCTTCACAGTTACACAAAAATGGCTTATCATAGTAAAACCGTCTACTCTCACTCTCAGAAGCCAATCCACATTAAATGCAGAAAAATGGACCCATGCCAGAATCAGTCAATATGATTTTGTCTTTCTGACCTAGACTTGGCTTATCACAATGCATCGTGTCTAACATATTTGCATCTGTAAAAACTATTTATATATAATTATTAGTAGATGTGTAGATACTTTTATTATTTAGAAAGTGACCAATAATTTGTGACCAGTATTTTATATTTAAATTGATTTCTCCTCTCTAAACTGTTTCTCAAGCGCATTCTTTCATCAACACAAATAACTATTTTAAGGTTGTGCTTGACATTTTATGTCAATGACCCAACTATTAAATGATGTTATGCTGTTCAAATGTACATTAACCGCACCAGGGAGGATAATAATCTGTCAGGAGATACTTTAAGAGTGGTAAAGTGTTTAACCAGCCAGGTTCAACAGGTAAACTAAGGCCTGCCCTCCACATGAAAAGGAATCTCAGAACACCAATAAATGACCATTATCTGAAATTTCATATGTTTGACTTAACAGTCAAAAGTTAAACATCCTTCACCGTTACACAAAAATGGCTTATCATAGTAAAACCGTCTACTCTCACTCTCAGAAGCCAATCCACACTAAATGCAGAAAAATGGACCCATGCCAGAATCAGTCAATATGATTTTGTCTTTCTGACCTAGACTTGGCTTGGCCGATGAGCTAGATTTCCAAAACTGAAATTCTCATGGTAGGAATATGTGATTTTGATGGATGTACATGGTCTGTTTCTCTTGAGGGAATGAAAAAGAAAGGACAAAAATGCTCTCTTTTTGGACCGACTATGAGGAGTCAATTTGCAGTTCATCTTGGTGTCACATCACTTCCCATCTAACTAAAGCTCGTCATGACCGAGTTAGCAGACAACACCTGTGGTCTCCATTCAAAACATCAGCAAGCCAGAGTGATAGTTTGCAAAATGTCTGTCGGATACCTTTTTCTTCAATAATACAGGTCGAACAGTACAGTCAGCATCAGTTACCAAAACAGATCCAAGAAATCCAAGATGGTCCATGATTACAAACTTTTAAAACCTGACAAATATAGAAAAGCAAACAAACAGCTGCTTCCAAATGCCTGAGGCAATGTCTGGGATTCAAAATTGAATTTAAATCTGGAAATAAATAGAAGGTTTTTGCATCTTGAAAAATTCCAAAACAAAGAAATGTTATGAACCACAATAACAGCGGTCAGTTTGTACAGTTGGTCAAAGGTTTTTGCTTCCAAACTTAAGATCCTATTCTCCCAGATCATCTCAAATCATACAGGAGAACAAAACCATCAGGATTTTTCAAGGACTTTGAAAAAAAGGGACAAACCAAAAAATTCATGCAGACCTTCAAATCACCTGCCAGCCAAAGATGAAATTATAGCCTGAGCCAAAGCAACCAAAGCATTTATCATCTTTAACGTTCAAAGTCTTTGTTCCAAAACCTAGCATTTCCTTGAATCGAATCAAAGCAAAGCAAAGAGGTAGGCAGGGGTTAAATGAAAAAGCAGCTCTTGTTCAAGCTCCCCCCATTATCAGCCCTTCACCCACCTCGGTTGCACTTGAATCTTTTTGCCACGCGCTCGTGATTCTTCCCTGCCAACTTTTTTAGTGTGTTCCTCCTCCTCTCTTTCTCCTCGCCTCAAACCTGTCAAATCCCATAAGCGAAAACATATTGAATGCACACTATTTTCTTTCTTTCTTTTTTCCCCTGTTTTTCACGGGACTGATGGATTTTCAATCTACGAAACATTTGTCTGCATGACATCACCCATGGGTTTTAACTGCATTATTTCACCAGATACTGTACTAAGGAGAGAAACACTTTCATTACCTTCATAATTCACTTTGGAAAATGTTCCTCAGACATCCCCTTTCTCGTTAGTTTAGCTAGTTATTACTACAGGAGCAAAAAACCCATCCTTGCTTGTCACAATGGCATGCATTTAATTAACTGTCTCATAACAGATTGTGATTACAAAACACTGTGGTGGATGAGATTCCTGGATGCTGACCTTGATAAAACTGCTGTGCATGGTCATCAAATTCTGCATGTCACATTTCCTTCTCAAGTAGTTAAGCAGATCAAACTCTACTAACATGCATTAACTTTACACTAATTGAGCTTTTATTTGAGCAGTTGGATTACCACACATAGAGTACATTACTGTTTAAAAGTTTGGGGTTAGTATGAAATTTTTTTTTCGTTAGGCAATAAATTGCAAAAATTGTACTCTTACAAAAGATTTCTACTTCAAATAATGCTGTTCTTTTGAATTTTCTATTCATCAGAAAATCTTAAAAAATGGTTTCCACAAAAAAAAAATGTTTCCAACGGTGATAATAAGAAATGTTTCTTGAGCACCAAATCAGCATATTAGAAAGATTTCTCAAGGATCATGTGACACTGAAGACAAAGGCTGCTGAAAATTCAGCTATGAATGAGCTGTTGTACCTTCAAACACCACAGAAATACATTTGGTACAAGCAAAATATTCTCACAAAAAGGGATTTGTTTAATTTTAAAGTAAGCAAGTGGGAGATTTTAAGGCGCGTTACTGTGCCAAAGGTCCCTCGGCTACAGAAATCAACAGTTCTGGTGAATAATTACTGTTTTATCATGATTTGGAAAAACACATCTGATTGGCTCGTGGATGTGGGGATGACATAACACACAGAAGACTCAAGGTAAGCACGTCTTACCTCGGCGTGTGTAGAGGGTTATTAAAAGGAAGAGATGTGATAGGCTTGAAAGACCCAGATAGAGCCAAGCGACGCCCCCTGATGACAGACAGCCACACATTCTTTAGAGTACCGTTGTCCCAGGACATCTTGAGCAGCATGGGCAGATGAGGCCACTTGAAGAGACGTAAAGTGAAAACATAAACACAAAAGTTAGTAAGCCTGGATAAGGGCTTATGGTACGTGCTCTGGCGTAGTTTACGCAAGTGCCGGAAGTGATCTCTCGCGCGTATATGTCACTCATTGTTTACACAGTGCACAGTCATTGTAGGTACGACGGCTAATCAAAATGGTACTTACTTGCGCTTATCCGGATTGTTCAAAATGACTTAAAACTAAAAGATTACGTTCTCTCGCGCAAACTCAGACTGATAGACTGCAACGGCTGGAGTTAAAAATCATAATTTGTGTTCTACTGAAGAAACAAAGTCACCTACATTTTGGATGTCCTGGGGGTAAGCAGATAAACATCAAATTTTCATTTTTGGTTGAACTATCCCTTTAAGTGCTGCTTGAAATGAGATTTGGTCATAGTTACACTACTTTTACAGTCTAGGCCAAAAAAGACACCAGCCATAACAGCCACAGCAATGGCAAACAAAACAATGTGTTAACAACAGTTAACATCAACTTGCAATGTTTTATCAGTCATCACCAGGTGCCATGTAGTCTGGTGGTGTGCCACAAATATTTACAGCCTTCTTTGATTCAGTCATTCGCCCTTTAGTTGAATCAAGCGCGTTATTGAAATAACTCCAACTCGGGTGCCAGACATCACTGCAGTTAACCTGTCTGATGGTAAAAGCATTGCACTGTGGGTCAAAAACCATTTCAGTCAATTGTTTATATATATATATATATATATATATATATATATATATATTTGAGAAGAAGAGAGAAACATATGGGCTTTATAAATGACTGCAATTGTCACTCACAGAGCTTTATAATGTTTCAGGCATTGTAAAGCAATCAGAGAGGCTGGGAGTGATTTTACAGGTCTGTCTTATTCACTTGACTATAAATAATCCTAGAAGACTCCCATGAAGCACAACGAATGAGTGTGTGATACAGATGGGCCTTAAGTTTTACAGCTACATATTAAAGTTACAGTGTGTAAACCATACAACAAAAACCATACAAAGTTTAAAAAAAAAAAATTAATATTGCTGTTTGGATAAACAGGAAGTCCCACACTCCAAACTTACACTACTGATTGAGCCTGAAGTTAACATGACAAGGTGTGCGTTAGTATTTTACTCTTATTTAAAAGTTACGCAAAGAAATGAATGGTAATTAACAGAAATTAAAATTCTGGACAATGCAAAAAAGCTGATAATTATTTTCACATGTTGATCATAACCAATAACTACAGCCGTATATTTTCATTATTGTTATTATTATTATTAACAGCAACAACAACTTTGTCTCAATAAATCACAAAATTAAAAAAGAATAAAAAGGGTGAATTTAGGCATCACAACATTATAATGCACATTATAATAAATAGATATTACATTGAAAAGTGTAACGTGTAAACTGTAAAGAGTAACTTAAGGTGTTTTAGATGACCGCAAATGTGATGTTAAAAAACAGGGGAAATTAGCATTTTTGAGCACAAATGAGCACAATTAAACATACGATATCCAGTGGTGTTAGTGTTATCTTAAACTAAATCAATTAAAATGGCTTTTGTTAATTAAATAAAATATTATACAATAAACTTACATTTAAAAAAACTTAAATGAAAATGTTACTTAATGTTACTGGCAACCAACTGAAATAAAACAAATTGAAAATTACTAAAACTAAATCGGAAATAAAAAATATATTAAAGGTAAAAAAATATATACAAATAAAATAAACATATTACATAAAATATAGTAAATATAAAAATGCCAATTATAAAAAATGAAATAAAAGCTAATTAAAAATAATAAAACACTATAATAATATGTAAATTATGCTTAAATAATATTGACAATATCGTCCAATAACAAGAAACAAAACAAAAACTCTAATTTCAGCAAATAACAGATAACGTATTGATATACTGTACTTTTAGAAGTCTCGTTAAAAATTATACACTCTCATTATATGAAGACTAGACAGTTAAATCAGTGTCTGAAAAAAAAGATCCATTTTATTTCAAATGGAGCTGGCCACCACATCAAGGCAAACCAGCAGAAAAAAAGCAAAACTGAGTGCAACATTTATATTCATGTGTGTTTGTCTGTGCACACAAAACAGAGCAATGAAAATGCATTGTTAGTGTCACTCTCAATAGTCTGATATCTTCAGACGACACCGACCTCATTTATGAGCGTGCTTTCAGCTACAGACCACACTTACTCAGAGGGACTTATTGGACCTCTTCATCTATACCCAGGTGGGCTGGGTAAGGAGAGACCTTTCATCACTTTAAAAGAGGAGAGGGGGGTAAATTTTATCAGCAGATCTGAGATCCAATGACAAGCAGTGAAGCGAGGCGACTTGGGTCCTGGCAAAGCACTCCACACAGGCCTGATACTCCCTGGGGCTTCGCTCTCCATGTGTGGTCCCTCTCTGATTCTCTCAGGGCCTGTGTGCCTCCATGCACATGGACAATATGACAATACCCAAGATGAGCCAAGACAAGAAAAACAATCAAGCCAGGGCTGTGAACTCAACTGTGAGAGCTTGATTTTCACTGTCCAGTGGAGGGCAGTGAAAATCAAGCCCTATCTGAAAGTGGCCCACAAACAAGCATATACACAGGATCTTCTCTTTTTTTCCACACTCGGCCTGGTAACGTAGCTTAATGGAGTGATGGTAAAGATCCAGATAAAACATGCCCCCCCTTCTTTTACGTCCTCCATATGCTTTGATTTCACTGCTCTGAAAGGAGGGAAAATGATTCATGCTGTTGGCGTGTGCAGCGGAGCTGCAGCTGGACGCTGCACCTGCAACTCCCAAATCTGGGAAAACAAGCTCCCGGGAGCAGGAGGAGAGAAACGGGCAAGGCTTTACACACACACATATACATGCAGAATACCTCATCACCATCCAAGGGCTAACTGATTACTTTGTACACAGAAGAGCAGCTTAAACTCTCTGGTTTATAGAAATTCCATTGATACATTCATTAAAACAGCCACAAACAAAGGAGGCATCATCACCTTCGTGATTCAAGCCAATAAAAAGCGGCTTTTTCCAACAATAAAGGCTTTAATTACACACACATATGTACCGACATTCCACACGATATCCCTGCACATACACAAACATACCAGGAATAACGACCCCATTACTTCTCAGTCCTCAGAGACATTCAGATTGATAGTGTTTTTAGTAATTGGTTTTAAAGCATATTTTTGTTTTGCAGTAAATTTCTGAAGAAAAATGAGTCTTCAATGTTGCAAAACATCGCTAGTTATAATTGAAGGGATAGTTCACCCAAAAATGAAAATTACATCATGATTTATTCACCCTCAAGACTTCCTAGGTGTATATAACTTTCTTTTTTTCAGACGAATACAATCAGAGTTATATAAAAAAATGTCCTGGCTCTTCCAAACTTTATAATGGTAGTAAATGGTGGTCAAGATTTTGAAGCCCAAAAAAAGTGCATTCATCCATCATAAAAGGTACACACAGCTCGGGGAGGTTAATAAAGACTTTCTGAATCATTGCTTTTGTGTAAGAAAAGTATCCATATTTAATGCTTTATTAACCGTAATCCCTAGCTTCAGTCCTACGCTCGTTCACGAGAGAGTGGCGTTCCAGCGGATGACGTAGGACGCAGGCGTAAGCGTAAGCTCCGGTGAGAATATGCTAATCTCTCGAGAACCAAGTTTTGTTTACAGCAAAGGAAAACCAGTCTCCTCTTGACTTATATCCTTCAACATTTTTTTTTATAAATCCTTGTTTTGTACTTCTAATTCGTGACAGGTGTTTTATTTTGTTCTCTCATCTGCACTTCCACGTTTTAACTTCTCACCGGAGTTTACGCTACACCTACGTCAGGGTTCCCCTAATCTTGCCCTGGAGGGCCAGTGCACTGCAGAGCTTAGCTCCAACCCTGATCAAACTCACCTACCTGTGATTTTGGTGAAAAGTGGATCTTGTGGGCCAGATTTTTTTGGGTGAACTATCCCTTTAAGTGTACAAGTACATATTTTTTAGCTTTCTTGAGACCTCAACACCTTATTTTCCTGTTAATTGACAAAAATATTTGAGCATATTTATAAAAAGGATATACAGTCTTGTGACGCGACTAAAGTAAAAAATGTATTCTTATCACATTAAAACTTTTAAGTTTATAAGTATAATATATTATAAGCAGTATGCTGCGCAATGTATGACTGACAGTAAACTGACGCCTCTTTCTATTTGATGTACTGACACAAAGGACAAATTGTTTGCAACAGGTGCTTTGTCACGTTCATTGTTGACAGCGCCTACATGTCACAACAAGCAACAACAGAGATGTCTGGTGTAGACATGGTGTTTGAGCCCTACATTCCTGCAAAATTTTTTACACATAAATATATATATATATATATATATATAAATTATTGTATGTAACTTATATAATGTATCTAATTACAACCCATATTTATTGAAAATTAATTGCACTAAAAATTACTTATTACACTTACTATTTAAATGATATTAAAGGGGTCATATGATGCGATTTCAAGTTTTCCTTTCTCTTTGGAGTGTTACAAGCTGTTCGTGAATAGATAAGATCCCTGAAGTTGCAAAGACTAAAGTCTCAAAACCAAAGAGATATTCTTTATCAAAGTTAAGACTCTGCAAACCCCCCTAAAATGGGCTCGTTCTAACACGCCCCCACATATCTAGGTCACTATGTGGGAATATTTGCATAATGCACCCAAATGTGCATGCAAAG
>NW_015505187.1:1251430-1294998 GCF_001515645.1 Sinocyclocheilus grahami | reverse complement strand
TATTTAAATAAATCCCCCCCCCCCCCAAAAAAAAACTAACATGAATGAGAAACAATATTCCTATATTTAAGGACATTATTCTTATTTCTATAATCCATTTCAGAGTTTGAGTTGCAGTTTTATGTAATTTTAACTCATACTTACTGAAAACTAATTGCACTAAATATGGCATTACAATTATTACAATTACTAATTAAATAAAATGTAATAGTATTTTTAATTGTAAAGTCCATATATAATAATAATAATAGATTATTATATAAATTATTTATTGCAAAATCTCTCTCTCCAAAAAAAGTTGTATAAATGAGACTTTTTTTCTCTATTGTTAATATAATGTATTTCAGAATGTGAGCTATATTTAGTGAAAATAGGCATTATTTGATTGCACTGTGATGTTACAGTGTCTCTCTGAGGGTTAAAAATGTATTGAGATATTAAGAACTTAGAATTTTCTTAAATCAGTGGCATTTGCATACCAAACTATGACACAGGAAAACAGACACACAAGGACATTCACACACACACACACACACACACACACACACACACACACACACACACAATCTCTCACGCAAACTTGTGCAGCCCCTCTATTCACACGCGAACAGCTGGGTGAGGAATGTGGGAAAAACATGCTCCCAGATCTGTTTTGAATAGCATTAACTTCACTGGTCACCCACTGCCACTTTGAAGCATTCAGAAGTACTCTTGATACTTCACAGACAGACTGTAATGTGTGATTATGGAGTACTGCTGGATGTTTGTAGTAATATGACCTTTGTCCTATAGTGAAAGAGATTACTGTACCTTATGATGGTGCATATGGTTCCATATCATACATACTGGACCTGTTTAAAAAAAACAAAAACAAAAAAACATGAGACATGTATCCATGGGTATACATGACAAAAACATAACAATAAAAGACTGTTAGACCTTTACCTCACAGTGAGATAAATTATCTTGTTTCAGCAACAAGGATGGTGACCGACATAGTGATATATCACCCTCAGGACACTATGACTCTTGGCCACCCACATTTTTTACATCAGATAGCATCTATCGCAGTAACGACTTGAGTTTTTTTTTTTTTGAGAAATACTTGGAACTAAATATGTACATTTTGTTTTAAGTCTTTGGTATGAACTGTACAAAAGGAGCAGAGTTGGTTGGGATGGTGCAAAAGCTTCCCTAAACAGTCCCGTCTCCCTAGTCAATTCATATTTTCCTGGGCTGTGAGCACTGCCTAGCTTCACTCTCTGACTCAGACTGGGAGCTCAAGGTTGTCACTCTATCGTTATCATAGCTAAAATGCTCATGGCCTGGAACCAGATTTTGATGGGTGGGCCGCCTCTCCCCTGGGGACAAATGAGTAGGCTTTGCTCATCAACAGTCCCGGGACAAAATTCTCGATCGCCCCCTCCCCTGACGATAACACTGTCTGGCTGTAGTACCCTTGGCTGACTAATTTTTCATTTTCTTCTGACAGCTTGAAAATGCAGATACGTTACAAATACCTTCTGGGTGCTGGTGCTTCAACTGGTAGGTCATGACCTAGTAAGAAAAAAACAAGCTGAATTGAATAAACCATGTAATTGTGCATAGTTAAAACAGGAATAGACTTATAAATAGGCTTTTCAAGGGAAGAGAAAATGTTTCACAAAGCTTTTTGTAGTATTCAGAGGCTGTTCAAAAAATAAACTCGACAAAAAATAATAAATACAATTATTAAATAATAAATAAATGATATATATTTATCTATATTTAATACATAATTTTTTATAATTATTTATTTTAAGTATTTTAAATATTATTATATTTAAATACACACATGAGAATATATACATATACGTATATGCACATATAAACATTATTACTTATATTTTAAAACATACATATTTTCAATTTAGAATGAATTATATATTCTTTTAAAAATACACACACACAATAAAAATGACAAATTTATCGTTTATAATAGTATTTTTATTATTAATATTATAAATACAATTATATATTATAAATATAATTATAGATATAAGTATTACTACATTGTATGACACTGAATGCGTAACATTAAAAATGTACTTTTTATTGCAATAATAAATCATATTTTATATGTACAGTATTATTGATAATAATTTAATTATTTGTAAAAAATGATATGTATAAATGTGTTTAAATTGGTATAATTTTATTTATATGAATTACTACAATAATATTATTTGCGTGTATAATATGTGTTTGTGTGTGTACTTTTTTTATATAAAGTACACACAACAGACTCACCAGCATTCATCTGGATACTGTTACAAAAGAAGGGGTCCAGTTTTCAGGGTGCTATATGTAAACTTGAAGGCACCGTGTGATGCTGACTGCCATGCTAAGCTGGACTGGTGTAACGTGCCAGTTTAAGAAACTTCATACAGCTGCTGCTCAGGCCAGAATTGACTTTGGCAAACACTCTCAAACCTCAAGATCCTTAACAACTTATGTCCTTTCTGCCATCCAAGGCAAGCAGAGCCCTGTCAGAGTCATGTCAGGAAACCTCAAACCAGAGGAGTGCATCACAGAGGCCTGCAGGCACTTACGCCAGCGCCTCCTGCAACTACACGAGCCAAGAAATAACACTTTTGCACGACCACAATACTAGGAAATGACATGAAATACTGTACAACTGCTTTTACAGCACTAAACGTGGTGACAGTAGTGTCTCCGTTGCTGGCACGCAAGCCAAAAATAATGTTATCAATGCAGGAACGCGCAAACAAAGCATACGTCTGGCAAATATTTGTACACTTTTCGATTAAAATGTAAATCTAGAGGCACATATGCCGCGATATTTATATTTTATGGTTGTTCAGTAAAAAAGGACGTATCAACTGATCTCATTTGTCATTGTTTACGTCTGTTTGATGACTTGAGTCTTAAAGCTGTTGCGTCTACGTTGTCTTACACTTTTGTTGTAACTATATCGTGACACGTTAGCATAAACTTGTTTCTAAACACATACGTGTCGTTTTGTTATGAAATTAATGTATTTATCCATGCTGCCTGCCAGGAAGAAAACCTAGAAACGCCACAAACATCGTCGTCAAAGGTTGAGCTCATGAATGTTAATTAGATTACGCAAACGGTTTTGATTACGTGCCTGGAGAGTTGAGTTACGTAATCACGCATATTAATATTCATGAGTCAAAAAATTTACATTTTTACATTTAACACATTTCAAAATTTGTTAAAATTATTTAAAGTAAATTACGTTGCATTTGAATAATTAAATAAATAAAATAGTATACATGTTAAATACAGGCTGTCAAATGCTGAGTAAGAACAGCTTTGCTGATTTTTTCTCTAAAAAGGGTCGTGTCTTAAAATCACGATTTTAACCATGATTCGTTATTTTATCCTGATTATTATCATAATAATAATAATGTGATTAATGCTTATTGGTAGCCCTAGTTTATGTCAATGAAAAGTGTGAAAAAGCAATTTTGTTATCATTTTAGCAGAAGTACAAGATTTAAAACAATAATTAAAAAATAAGATCAAGTTTTAAAACAAAACACATGTTGGAGCACGTTCTGCCACTAGAGGGAGCAGCGGACAGAAGCCACTGAGGACGTGTCGAGCAACATGGCAGCGCCTGCGATGAAGCACAACAAGCACAACAAGCACAGCAGCAATGCTCCTTCTCATCCAGACCGTACAGACAGCAGGAACTCGCAATCTCCTTCACAGGGTGGAAACTTAACAGAGGATGTAGATGCACTTCAGAAAGAGATAGGTGGCGACCTTAAGTCGCTGAAGAAGGTGTCAGGGCTTTTGGAGCATTTGACATTAGAGAACAAGCAGCTGGAGGAGCAGGTAAATAAAGCCACAGAGACTCCGTGAACAGAATTGAAGTGTTGTAAAGAATAAAAAAAAAAAAAGAGTAAAGCCGTTTTATTACATGTGATTATTTTTATTTATTTATTAAGATTGGCTTAACATGTGAGACAAACTAGACCAAATGCTTGACTATTTATTTATTTAGTAAGTATTTCTATTTTATTTATTATTTGTGACTGCATGGAAATACATTTCCAAAAATGATTTTACATACGCTGAAAGCATATTAAATGCAAGTGAATTGTCTACTGTAATAGTTTAAAAAACTTTTGTGAAAATAAAATGTTAGTATATTGGTGAAATTATGTTCCATTGTCATTCAGCGTGACATATATATATTTATGTAAAACTGAAACGCATACTTATTCTGACCTGTACTTAATAAAATATATAAAAGGAAAAAGTCATCGTACTTAATTTTTTTAAATATTTTAAATGATTTAAAATTTCTAGCAGCTTGAAAAAATGTATAATTTTTTATGCTAATATATATATATATATATTACTCTTTGACCCATATATGTATAATTTATGTTCTATTTTTCTGTATTATTTATGTATTTATTAGTATTTTTGTTTTCTATATATTTATACTTCTGTTATTAATTATTATTTTAGTATCTTGGTGTTATTTATAAAATCATAGAAATGTATTTATTTTCGGATTACTTTTATTTATTTGTAAACCAGCATTTGTGTGTGCATGCAGGTGCTGACTGTGTCCTCTTCAGTGCCGTTGCGTGTGTCGGCTGCCCTGTCCACGGCAGAGGAGTCCCGGTTGAAGCTGGAGTCTTTACTGGAGAAGGAGAGACTTTTGTCCAACACTTTGCAGCAGCATCTGCAGGGCGCACAGGTCTGGGCTGACAGCATCGGGCAGGTCTTGGGTCAGCTAGACACATTAGAGAGGCATATGAAGTACCTTCAATGTCTGGCTCGTATTGAGGAGCTCAGGTAAGGGGTAAACTCTAAATTGTGTGTTCAGATATTTTGGAGGGCACTGAAGGTTTATATTGGTATCTAACACAGGTTCCACTTCACATCTTTTGTGTTACATTAGTGACAGCATCCAGCAGTATCTGATGACCAATAGTATGTGGGATGCGGTTGGTGCAATAGACAGGATGGCCTCTCTGGATATGGGTTTGCGGGAGTCAGGCTGTAGCCATTTGCAGGCTTTCCTCAGAGAAACACTTCGCTTTTGGCACAAGATCCTTAAAGACAAACTGGCCAGGTATTAGACTTATTTAGAATTGTATGTTTAAACGAATAAATATTTAAAAGTTCACACTAAATGTTTGATTCTGATTCAGTGATTTTGAGGAAGTCCTGACACAGTTCCACTGGCCGTTCATCTCACCCCCGACACAGACCCTCTCTCCCCCAGCCAACACACAGGAGCTCAACAGCCAGCTGGAGCAACTGGTCTCCCAACTTGTCTCTCTCCAGACCTCGTATCCTTAATCTTCTGGAATTAAATCCACCTTAATTATAGATTCATTTTCTCAATACACTCCACTGGACTGTTTCAGTGTGCATAACCAGAGGGGTTTGACTGATTTGAGGTCACAACAATATCCTTAAAGGGATAGTTCACCCAAAATGAGAATTCTGCCATTAATGACTCACCCTCATGTCGTTCCAAACTCGCAAGATCTTCGTTCATCTTTGGAACACAAATTAAGATATTTTTGATGAAATCTGAGAGCTTTCGGTCCCTGCATAGACAGCATCGCAACTGAGACATTCAAGGCCCAGAACCGTAGTAAGGACATTGTTAAAATAGTCCCTGTGACATCAGTGGTTCAACCGTAATGTTGTGAAGCTATGAGAATAATTTTTGTGCACAAAGAAAACAAAAGTAATGGCTTTATTCAACAATTTCTTCTCTTCCGTGTTGCATTCATGGGAGTAAAGCACATTGACTATTTTATCGATGTCCTTTCTGGGCCTTGAATGTGTCACTTGAGTCGCTCTCTATGCAGGGTCAGAAAGCTCTTGGATTTCATCAAAAATATCTTCATTTTTTTGTTCCAATGGTGAATGAAGGTCGTACGGGTTTGGAACGACATGAGGGTGAGTAATTAATGACAGAATTTTCATTTTTGGGTGAACTATCCCTTTAAAGTGTGAGTCAAACTATATGAGATGCTGTTCTATTTTATTTACAGTATTATTTATTTTATAATAATTTTTATTTATTTTTCTGTTTTTAAAGATACAATGCTGGTCATTTATTTTGTATGAAGATTTTCTTAAAGTGTGAGACAAACTACACCAGATGCTGTTAAGACTAATTATTTTATTTTATGCAAGTATTTTTAGTTATTTTATTTATTGAATACGGATTAATTTTCTCAATACACTCCACTGGATTGTTTGATCTGGGCTCACAACAATTTGCTTAAAGTGGAAGACAAACTACACACTATATTATTATATTATGATGTTATGTTTTTTTATTTATGCATTAATTTTTATTTCTTGTGTTTTAAATATACAAAGCTGGTTGTGTGAGAAACTACACAAGATACTGTTAAGACCAACTATTTTATTTTATTTACAGTATTTTTTTTACTTATTCTGAAATTTATTTAGGTTATTTTATATTTTTATAAATTTTTATTATTTAAGGTGCAAAGCTGGTAATTTTCCTTAACAGGTGTTGAAGCGATGACCTTATATCAGAGAAGAAAGAAACTCTGTCGCGTCCAGAGCAGTCCCAGACTCCTCCACTCTCATTGCCCATTCAGATCATGCTGCTTCCCCTCAGTAAGAGGTTCAGATATCACTTCACTGGGAACCGCCAGACCAACAACTTAAGCAAGGTTAGCGATTACACATTTGTGTGAGTAGGCAAACTATTGATAAATTATCATATGTACATCAATGATATGATATTAACTTAAATCTTTCACCTTTACAGCCAGAGTGGTATTTGACCCAAGTCCTCATTTGGATGGGAAACAGCTCCAACTTCATGGATGAGAAGATTCAGCCTATATTGGATCGTGCTGGAGCCAAAGTTAATGCAAGGGTATGTTCATAATTGCATCGGTTTTTCTAGATGCATATTATTGATTTTTTATTTATTTAACCATGTACTTTTTAATCAAAAACTCAACCAATCAACCGTTTTCTCTTTGGTGACGTATGGCAGATTTGTCAAATCCCCGTCCCTTTCTTACAATTGACTGCAAGCTTGCATTCAGATCGGCCTCCATCCAATCAACAACCTATGATAGAACCATTTTTTTCTATAATACATGTCACTTAAATGTACATCACAATATGAATGAGAAGATCTGTAGCTAATTCCGCTTTAGTGCAAAGCCATCTGTAGGCCTTAAAGTCTTATCAATCTGTCCTCCAGGTGGAGCTGTGCAGGGGACTCTTGACACTGGTGCAGGAGAAGCTTTCCCAGGACGCTCCTCGATTGCTCTACGACGATGCTCTCTTCTGTCACCTAGTGGACGAGGTGCTACAGTTCGAAAAAGAGCTCCGCAGCACCCACAGTTACCCGCGAGCCTACCCCGGCATCTTGCACATACTACTGGAGGAGACCGTGTTACAGAAGTGGCTCAGTGTGGAGAGAAAGAGTGAGTGTTAATGCTACGAATTTGAACTTCAAACTTTCAGTTTCTATGGTAAATTAAATGTTGTATGTTGCTCTCTAGTGGCTGTGGAAAAAGTGGATGCTATGCTGTCTGCAGAGGGAGCCTGGAGCTCTCAGTACAAAGACATCACTGATATGGATGAGCTCAAAGCACCAGATTGTGCCGAGACCTTCATGACCCTTCTGCTGGTCATCACAGGTATCAAAAAAAAAAAAATCATCCTCATATTTGATTCTTAAGGTTAAGACTTGTTTCTAAATCTCTCTGCAATCCATCTCTTAGAACGGTACCGTGCTCTGCCATGTCCGCGGGCTCAGCTCAGTTTCCTGGCTTTGCAGAAGGAGCTGGTGGATGATTTCCGTATCCGCCTCACGCAGGTCATGAAAGAAGAGTCCCGACAGCCGCTGAGCCCTCGCTACTGTGCCATCCTCAATGCTGCCAACTACATCTCCACTGTTCTCAGTGACTGGGGGGACAATGTTGTAAGTGTTTTTGAGTCACACTGAGGCTAACAGGAATTTGTACGAGGGCAGGTGTGTCCAAACCTGTTTCTGGAGGGTCACTGTCCTGCTGAGTTTAGCTCCAGTGCTAATTAAACACACCTGAACCAAAATAATCAAAGTGTTCTGATTCACTAGAAACATGAGTTGTGTTGAAGCTAGTTGGAGCTAAAAACTGCAGGATAATTTTCATCATAGGTATACCTCAACTATGATACTTTTTTGCCCCACTGTATATATATATATATATATACACAAAACTGCTTATTAATATTTGAAGAAGTCTTGTCCACCAAATTTCCCAAATCATGTGGTGTAACTAACATGACTGTCAGATATATATCAGAATATCAGATATTTTGACCTTTTTATGACAAGGAAAGTTTAGTTCAGGTTGTAAAACGTCATGTGGGGCGACTACTCAAAAATGTAATATTTATGAATTAATAATTCATGATATTAAATATAACAGTATTTAAAAATATATAAAAATTAAATATATATATATTACTATAAGAATTTTTGAAAAATATATTTAAAAAAATAGTGTACTGTACATTCATGTGTATTCAATTTATGAGCTAAATATTCCTTTTAATAATGGTTAAACCACAATACATTTTTAGCATTATTAAATGTAATTTATTTAAAATTAGAAAAATAAATAAAAGTATCAAGTCTACATGAATACAAATAGTACATTTGTAAGACTTTTTTAAGATTCTACCTTATTTTAGTTTTGTACCCTCTTATTCATCCTTGATCCATTAATAAATAAAATTATAAAATATTTTTTCAAAGTCTTGATTGAGAACAGAAACACATATGTGCACAAAATCACTTTCCTTTTGTTTTCTCTCAGTTCTTCTTACAGTTGCAGCAGGCTGCAGTGTCAGATGGTGAGGAGATCCTAGGTCCTCTTGGGGCCATGGAAACGGGGCGTCTGGCTTCTCTGGAAGGATCTTTGTTTGAGGCCCTGTTGGCCCTGCTGGAAAGGCTACGAGGAGACATGCTGGGACGATTACTGGATGCAGTCATGAGAGACGTTAAAGAAAAGGCACAGCCATACTGCAAGGACAGGTATGGGTGGGAATAACCTAAAAACAGTTGCGTTAACAGAAAGTTTAAACAATGCCTTATGAGGATGTGCTTTTTGTCCATGTTTAGTTTTAGGCCTCAAGAACTCCTAAATGGTTCTTTAGTTCTCTGAAATTAGGAAACTAGAAAATTAGTTCAATCTGAGCAGTGATCGCTGGGTAGCTGGAGGCATGGTGACATAGTGGAATTATTATCAGGGCACTTTCTGTATCAGGTTTTGAATTGTAAGTGTCTGAAGTGAATCTGGACTATTTCAGGTGGATCTCCTTGCCATCACAGAGCGATCAAGCCACTATGTCATTATCCAGCTCTGCATGTCCCATGATGCTTTGCCTGAGGGATCACCTGCTCCAGCTGCAGCAGATGTTGTGTCTTCCTCTGTTTCAGATGTTCTGGCAGGGCCTCGCCGAGAGACTCGACAGCTTCATCTACGAAGACGTCAGTCTCTTGCTTCAACTTTTCACTGTTAAACTTTAATTTACCATAAACTAATGTGGATTAGCTAATGCTGACACTAATGTTGAAAAGTTTCAATTTGGTAAGATTTATCAAATGTTTTTGAAAGTAGTCTCCTATACTCAACAAGGCTGCATTTCTATCATCAAAACTACAGTATAAACAGTAATATTCTGAAATATTATTACAAATACTGTCACTTTTGATCAGTTAAAAGCATCTTCATTAAATAAAAGCATTCATTTCTTTTTTCTTACTGACCCCAAACTTTTTAATGGTAGTGTATCTTTAAGCCTCAAAATCAAATGTAAAAACGTAGAATGGTTAAAGAAAGAGAGTCAGGATTAACTGTACTTCAAATCTGCATACAGTAGTTTGTTGGAGTGTGTTGTATATCTGTTTTTTTGCTCTCACCCTTAGCTGATCCTGTATAACCATTTCAATGAAGGCGGGGCGGCACAGCTTCAATACGATATGACCAGAAACCTCTTCCCTCTTTTTGGACACTACTGCAAGAGACCTGAAAACTTCTTCAAACAGTAAGTGTGTTTAATCAGAGCTAATATTTAGAAAAACCTGAGTCTAATTTCTCTGTTTCCTCGTCTCAGTGTGAAGGAGGCCTGCATCATCCTAACTCTTAAGGTCGGCCCGGCACTGCTGTTCTGTGATGTGCTGAAGCAGTCAGAGGAAGATGAGGGCATTCTGAACCATCAGCAGCCCAGTGCAGAGTCGGCACTCAATGAGCTGGGAGTCTATAAGCTGGCCCCCAGTGACGTGCAGATCCTACTCAACCTCCGTTCAGCCTGGCTCAACCAATCATAAATCACCCAAAGCAGCACTAACAAAGCATTACCAAGCACTAAAACACCTGTTATACTTCAGATATGACTGAATGAAATATCCTACATCAGCTGAGCTACAGTATTAAAAGGGAACTGAAGGGAAGGGAATTATGAAGAGTATGTTGATGTAAAAATGTAAAAAAAAGAAAAAAAAAAGCTTTTGCTGACATTCATTCAGCAGAAACAAATAAATTAATACATGTTTTAGTGCTGTCCTCTTTATTTGGTGTTAAATAAAACATTGAATTTTTTATAGCATATTAAATATGTGTAGTTGGGGTATTTTGTTTTATCTCATCAATCTAGAGATCAAGGCTGTGGGTTTTATCTCAGAAGAGAGAGGAGCCATGTTATGAGGGCTGTATCTTGCAGTGTGCCACCTGTTGCATGATTAAAGCAGCGTTCCAGGTTCAGAAGAGTCTGCATGCTTGGGTCAAAGGGAATCTGCATGGGTACAACCACATATTTGTGACAAAATCATACACACACATCTGTCAGGAGTTTTTTTTCAATCATAATACGTTTAGAATCTGTGTTGTTATTAAAATGTTTTAGTTGAAATTAATATTAGATGAAAAACCTAAACAACTTTAATAATTTGAAATGCTGCCTTGGTATCTAACTGAAAGTTTAAGTTTTAAATGACTAAAACTGAAATAAAGATAAATTCAAGCTAAATCGAAATGTATAAAAAAACAATAAAAAAGCACATACAATTAAACTAAAATGAAAAATATTAAATACTATAATAGTATATAAATTAAACTAAACACTATAAATAAACACTATTTAGAAAAGAAATGACAAACTAGATATAAAGATTACTCCCTACTGGTCACCTGTACAGTACAGGATATCAGCCTCCAGCAGGCGGTCTCTGTTGGCAGAGGCCTGAGAGATGCTGAGCGCACACTGCAGAACTTCCTGAGCAGATATTAAGGGCCTCCAGGGTTCCTCACCTCCCTCAGAGGAACTTGACAAAGCCTGCAATGCCAAAGAGTGACCTAGAACAGACAGAATCAATATTCATCATAACAGCATCTGCTGAGTCATTTTTAGAAAGAAATAGCCATGGCTTAGCAAAATAATTGTTTTGGTTTGACATTTGATTCAGTGTAAATTAAATGCTTAAATACATGTCAAGACAAGAGCAATGACAACTAATAAAGAAGACCAGAAGATCACGTAACATTTTCAATTCTGAATATTATTTCAGTGTAAGTCAATGGGAGAATTCCATGCATTAATCAAAATAAACAGCACACCCAAGGCAAATTACAAAACAACATTTCTGTATGTTAAGCAGCTGAATTAACTGCATAAAGTGACATGACATGTGGCCAAACTAACACTTTACCTCTGTGATGGGTGCTAAATTTAAATCAGACTTCAGTAAATTCCTGATCTCAGAGCAGATGTGTGTAGTTTTCTCCAAAAGCATTTCCTAAAAGAAACCATTGTAGATGAATGACAAAGAGCGGTAAATTCAGTGTGCTCTACATTTAGGGTTAGTGCAAAAGTACAACATGGTGATTTAGGACTCGGAGACACCTGACGGTGAGGGGTGGACGTAGCCGTTCTGTTCTGCTCCTTTTCTTCTTTTGGGCTGGAGGAGGCTGAGCTGGTGGATGATGAAACATGCCCATCAACCTTTACACATGCTGTGTTCAGCAGTGCATGAACAGCTTTCAGCCTGGATGGAGCAATAAGAGTAAACAAAACTCAATTAACTACCACTTCAATCTAAACCACAGTCCCCTTGCTGACAATAATGCACTCTGTAAAAACAGTGTATGTGTATCCAACACAAAATAAGGTTTGTCTTTGGATAGATAAACAAAATCTACCTGTCTAAACAGATCGCTCTCTGTCCAGCCTGTAGTGCTGCCATTGCGTCTGCAATAGGGTTCATTGCTGATAGAGGAACATTATTTACAGCGAAGAGAAGCAGAATCTAAAGAGATCAAATAGAACTCTGCTCAGGAACTGATATTTATTACAGAGAGAACCATTTAATTTAAATAAAGGACAGATAGTTTCAAAAACGTACTCTTAATAACTAAAAGAAAAAAACACGAGTTCAAATAATTTGTAAAAACTCGAAGGTCTGATTACCGTGTTGTCCTCTGACATGGGTCTGTACCACTGGATGCTCAGTTCCTGCATGTCAGTGCTGGCCCAGGGGTAAAGATCTGACAATGGCTGGTCACGCTGGCAGGAGTTAGGAGAGAGATAACAATAATGATTTTATTTTTTCTATTATCATTTGGTGATAAGGGAATGCATGTGTGAATAGAAACCTGTATTCTCTGATGCCTCAGTATTAGAGCTGCAGAGGGATCAGGAACAGCCCACTGCTCTCTGTAAGAGGGTTGGTGATGGCTAAAGAAGGTGTGTAACTGGGAGAGTCTGAGAGCAAATTTAGGATCACCGGACATGGACAGCAGCCCATCAACACCCTGCACTGCTCCTGAATAACACAGCCACCATTACATAATTACATAAAAAGCATCACCATCATTACATAAAAACATATATACAGTACAAAGGTTTTCAGAGTTTATATTTATTAATTGTTGAATGAACTGAATAAAAAAAAAACTAGTTTAAAGAGTTATTTTTCCTGTACCTGGTTGTGAAGAGACCTGTAGCAGGTTGATTAAGTGCATGTAGTAGCGGGACATATGAACCCAGGTCAGCTGAGAGCATTTCCTGCTGTTTATCTCATGCTCAGCATCCATGAATGCCTCAGGACTGGTGATACAGTTCTCAGCATTTTCTAGCCCCCCTGCCAATGAGATCAGCACATGTACATGCATTAAAGTTATTTAAAATGACACCAATTTGAATCCAATACAAGACTTGAAATCCTATGTCTAATGCAAAAATAAATACTGAATGTTTGTAATGTGTGCAGACTGTGCACTGTGCAGTGATTTTGGGTTAAAGTTTACCACAGGGGTGGAAGAGATCATTCAATGCAAAGTCAGGCAGGGCTTTTATTGAGGAAAGGGGTACAGGGCTTTCAGTAACTCCAGTGAATCCGTGCAAATGGCCACATTTGCCAATAACTTCTGATGTCTAGAAAACAAAAGGATAGAACAAGGATATCATTTATATTGAACACACTTCATACAGATGTGTGGATGATGTCCTTACAGACCTTTAAAGCTATCCTCAAACAAATCCAGCAGAGCAGAAGGCAGGTCTCTCTGACTGTTTCCTAAGGAAACAACACATAAATATCACAAAAGTACTCTACTGTTATTCTCAAACTCTGTCACATTTCACAGCACCTTTCTGGTCTCGTCAGGTGCTGGAGTCAGATTTTCAGAGGGTGAGATAATCTGCTCGCACTCTTGCAAGTATGTCAATGCCATTTCCAGGTAGCAAGTATGGGTCAACCTGAAATACACACATGCATAAAAATGTGAGTCATGTTTGAACAGAATTAGAGGAGAACTTTAGTAAAACAACTTACCGCAAGCTTTGGCTAAGTGTATGGTTAAATGTGGTTAAACACCCAAAAAAGGCCTCTAGGACTTTCTGGGGATCAGATTTTTGCATGGAAATGAGATGTCTGCCCACCACTCCTGCAGACACAAAAGATCGACCATCTACAATTAGTACTGGTTCACAAGAGAAGATGCTAGATATAAAGATTACTCCCTACTGGTCACCTGTACAGTACAGGATATCAGCCTCCAGCAGGCGGTCTCTGTTGGCAGAGGCCTGAGAGATGCTGAGCGCACACTGCAGAACTTCCTGAGCAGATATTAAGGGCCTCCAGGGTTCCTCACCTCCCTCAGAGGAACTTGACAAAGCCTGCAATGCCAAAGAGTGACCTAGAACAGACAGAATCAATATTCATCATAACAGCATCTGCTGAGTCATTTTTAGAAAGAAATAGCCATGGCTTAGCAAAATAATTGTTTTGGTTTGACATTTGATTCAGTGTAAATTAAATGCTTAAATACATGTCAAGAGGGTAACGAGTCCGACTCTCTAACCATTAGGCCACGACTTCCCCATAAGTTTAATACTTAAGAGTTATATTTAGAACAAACCCCTAACCAGAATGTTAGAGGAATATCTATACAGTTCTGCCTTTTTGCTCTTGTCATACCAATCCGCATGGTTGTCTTTGCCAGCAGGGGAAGCTGTGGAAGATAAATATTCTTTAGGCCAGCTAGTAGTTCCACCTCGCCTCCTTTTTTGAGACCTATGGACTCTCCAAAGGCACAGAGCTGAAAACAAAGAACATTATTACCACTATAAAATATGTAAAACATAAATTTTATATTGTTGTTTGTATATGTTCAAAATGACCTAATCTGGGAGCTATACATCTTTATAAAATTTTTACTGTCTTAACACAGATAACAACAAAGGTTAAGTTCACATGAATATCTACTTGTGTCATGCTTCAACAAACATTTTGAGCATAATAATATCAAAAACCTGTTGCTGCAGTAGTTTCTGTGTGAGCAGGTGGAGAGTCTGGCTTCCTGTTCCTCTCAGCTCACTAAGAAGTAACACAGCCTCAGCTAGAGTCATTTGAGAGCGCAGAGATAGAGCACTGCGGCCAGATAACAAACTCACAATCTCCTAAACAGACACACATGACACACATCAGCCAACAGAAAGAGTCAAATAGCACTAAATCAAAATCAACTGTCATGACAAACTACTGACCTGTAGCATGGACGTACTGTCTTCTCTGGGTCTGCCACGGTGTATGTTGAGTTGGACACCTTGTAGGAGCAGCAGGGCTTTAGTGTCAGGGTCTCCACAGGCCTCGGCTTCCTCCAGACCCTCTTTCAGCAGTCGACGCGCCTCTGTACTGCTGTCCGCACCTGCACAAACATGCACAAGTGGTCAAAAAACACCAAATACCAGTTACATCCAGCAACATTTACACCACATTAAACTTTGCAAAGCAGCTAACCAGAGCAGATTGCAGTTCCAGGGATATGGCCTACAAGGGAGCGAACTACCGCCAGCCTACAGCGCAGCCAGAAAAGGAGATCCATGCGTTCTCTCGCTTCCACTTCTTCTGGAACATCTCCGCTATGGAGATCGAGAACAGACTTTGCGTCCCGGAAGCTTGTCTGCAGAGAAAAAGACAGCAAGATAAAAGCCTAATGAAACAGACGCAAGATCTGAATTAAGTACTGAATTTATGTAAGTAAATCAGAGGTTGATTATTATTACCTGATGTGCTTTGGCTCTGGGTCGTCTGAGAGCAGAGGAGGGTGGTCCGGGAGGAGGCAGTGGGCGGAAATCACTTTGAAACACAGGAGACCTCTGGAGGAGCCTCAAAGCAGACACTGACAGATCTGCACTACAATAGAGAGGAAAGATGTTTAGATTTAGAATGAATTCAAACATACAGACAAGCATGCATCCCCAGGGACATACAATACCATAAAAAGTTAGGTTTTTTAATGTTTTTGAAAGTTTCATATGCTCATATGCCCTCATATAAGACTGCATTTATTTGATAAAAATACAGTAATATTGCTAAATAGTATTACAATTTAAAATAACTGCTTTCTATTTTAATATATTTAATATGTAATTTAGTCCTGTGATGGCAAAGATTAATTTTTAGCTGCCATTACTCCTGCTGCTTCATATTTGTTTGGAAATCCTGATGCATTTTTTTTTTAGAATTCTTCACTGAATTTAAAGTTCAAAAGAACAGCATTTATTTGGAACATTATAAAAGTATTTACTCATATTTTCTGAATAAATTGATGCATCCTTGCTAAATAAAAATACTAGTTTCTTTAAAAAATCACACTGATCCCAAACTTTGTTACTACTTTGTAACAGTAGTGTTCATGTAGACACCTTCACAAGCATGCATTTTTCCTCAAGATTTAAGTTTCTGTACTACCTTGCAGACATTCTGCCCTGTTGCATGTTGATATTGGACATTAACAGTCTGATCTCCACTGCCAGCTCCATTTCTTCAGGATCGGTGCTCAGAGGATGCGGGGTGAAGAGCTCTGGACTAACCAGAGCATGTGCTTCTTTTAAAAGTATGGCCTGAAAGGGGCAATAAAGAGACATTATGTTCTTGGCATTCGCTGGATGCATTTATATTTGTGTTTATAACTTTATACTTTACAGCTATTAATGCTATAGGGCCAAATAATGTTAAAATGCTTTTATAGGCCTACATCTGGAAGAACAATTTAACAGAAATGAAAGTTGGAAAGCTTTAACGGTAAAATGGAGCACCTTGAATTCTCCTAATGTGAGTTTCCTGGCACTGAGCTGGAGAACCTTGGACTCGTCACTGCTGGAGACATCAGGCAAACAGGAAGTGCTAGAGCGTTTCTCCTGAGATTCGGATAACTCTGTGGGTTAAAGAAAATAACTCAGTAATGTGTTATGAAGATTTATAATCTGTAATTGTCCATAATAAGATAGTACTGAAATGATACCTGGAGTAAGTGGCTCAGGCAGGTCATGTATAGTGCTACATATAGCCAAGATGAGATTAGCTCTGGCCATCAGGAGCTGCCTGGTCAATCTTGAGCCATAAAGAGCCACAATGTCTTTACATGGCCTCCTATTAACCACTTCCTCCATAACCTGAGAAAAAGATCACACAAAGCATTATGCTTTTTACAAACAGTACTGTATGTTGTCAATGACTTGATGTACATGTGTAAAAACAGGTAAACTTACTCGAAGATTGGAAGAATCCAACAGCGGGTTCCCTTCATTAAATATTTCCTTTGCCTGTGGGATTCAATGTGAATATTTTAGCAGCCATTACTCCAGTCTTCAGTGTCACATGATACTTCAGAAATCTTTCTAATATGCTGATTTGGTGCTAAAGAAACATATCAACTCTACACTTTACTGTAAAGAAAATAATTGCATGTATTGCTTTTGTCAACTGGGTTTTTTTTTTTAAATTGTTTATGCTGCTTTACCCAAGATGGCTTCTCCGCTCTGTGGTGGCCTGCATGAGGTACAGGGATTTCCTTGCCAATTGTGAGACTGCTGAGTTCTTTAAATGCCTGAGTGAAGGCCCCCAACTCGGTCAATACCTTTACCTGTATACACAAAGAAACTTAATATAAACCCATAAGTCTCAAATAGACAAATACATTCAATGAAACACAGATTTACAAGATTTACAACAGACAACAATATCTTTCAAACCTTCAGTATTCTGCATGTGACAGTGAGGTGTAGATCCCGACACACTGTTCTGGCAATATACAGGTACAGAGCCAGCACAGGAAGAACCTGAAATAAGCAGTACGATGTGTTGAATATTAAGTTCAGACATCAACTGTAAAATGCACAAATGTAACCATCTTAATATAAGTGTCAATGAGTGTTGCTCTGGTACCTTGAGAAGGTGTCCTGAGGTATACAGCCAGTGGCAGACAAAAGACAAACTGGCAACAGTGGTGCCAAGATTCCCCCGATCTGGCTCAGAGAAGAGGTCGATACCTGGGATCAGCGCCGTCTCCACAGAGTACGTGGAGTAGGACAGGTCTGTTATCGGATGGGGCATAGAGGCCATCAGTAGGCACTGCGGAGGATATGACCTTATTAAATTCTGAGTGTTGACATGGGTGCTGCTGGTCATAATTCCTCATTAGCTGAGTTCAAAACACTACTTTTTCAACTCTACATAAAGTGACTCAGTTCTCACCTTGAAGAGTTTGCCAGAGAGAAGGCAGCACTTTGTGCGCTGATCGATGTTGGAAGTCAGGATGTGCCTGTCATTAGAGGGGAAATCATACTGCTGTAATGAAGCAAAGTCACAAATACGCTTTATGGTTTCTCACTTACTGTGCAATCCTGGCTGAAAGCAAAGCTCCCTGAAGACAGCCCCATACTCCAGCATGCCGCAGGGTTTCCTGAGAGGAGCTGCTGCCCCATGAGTCACCATCCCAAGATTCCAGAACTCCAGAGCTTTGCAGAGCACAGTCCAAAGCCTTACTCCAGAAAGAGTGTGCGGATCTAGACACAAACAAACACATATTAATTTAAAAAAAGCTTTTTTTTGTCCTTACATGGTGTGAAATCAAAACATCTGATTACCTACACTGCTGTTCAAATGTTTGTGGTCAGTAAGATTTATTTTACAGAAATTAAGTTTTATTTGGCAAGGATGCATTAAATTGACCATAACAGTAAATAACAGTATAGAAATGTATGTCACAAAAGATTTCTATAAAAAAAAAAACCCGCTGTTCTTTTGAACTTTCTATTCATCAAAGAATTCTGAAATGTATGCACAAAGATATTAAGCAGCACAATTTCTGAAGGATCATGTGGCACTGAAGACTTATGACAAGTAATGGCTGCTGAAAATTCAGCTGTGCCATCACAGAAATAAATAGCATTTTAAAATATATTAAAATAGAAAAGTTAGTTGACCAATGATAGTTTCACAATATTGCTTCATTTCAAGGTATTTTTGATCAAATAAATGCAACCTTGGTGAGCATATGAGACTTCTTTCACAAACATTAAAAAATCTTAGCAACCACAATCTTCTAAAAGGTAGTGTAAACATATACAGTACAACTTCTCTAATTAATAATAATTAAAGCAGGAAAATAATGCAGTGAACACATCATACTTTCGATTTCCATTGTAGAAATGCAAGGTTCCAAGTTCATGGAGAGCTTGCACCTGGAGGGAGTTGTACTTATTTGCTTGAAGATATTCTGCATAAAACAACAAAAAACATATATCTGTACTGCAAAAGCTTGTTCTTGAACAAACTCTGCTTGCAAGATTTCAAATTTCAGAACGGTTCTCACTAATAGAATTGTTGTAGGAAGAGAAAACAGTCTGGAGCTGTGTTGGAGGCAGGGTGGTGCTGTAAATGGAGCCCAAAGAGCTGAAGTCTTCTACAGAGAGGTCTGGAGGGCTGATGCCTGGCAGGGTGCTGGCTGCCATGCTGAATTCCACTTTTCCCTGCAGAATGCCGCTGTTCTCTTTAGAGAATGGCACCTCAACATATGCTGAGGCCACATATAAAGGGTGTGATTGAAAGAATAAACAAAGTAGAGTTATAGCATATATAATTGTATATTATAGTTTGAAGCCCTAAAACACAGAAGAGACTTTGAATGCCATGAGTTCCCAAAATGGTTTTCAAAATAGCAATTTTCAATTTAGAAGTAAAATAAGTTTTGTGGTTTTAACTTTTTCTAATTTATATATAATTTAATATGAAACTCTCGTCAAGTAATGTTCACCACAGACCTTCTTTTGCTCACAAATTGAAAACCACCATTCTAAAAAAAACTGTTAGAAATTCCAGAGGGAGGACAAGGCCCAAAAATTAAATAATTTGTTATATTTAACATATGTTTCATTAAATAAGTTTAGGGTTTGTGAGATTATTTTTTTAAGTCTCTTAAGCTCACCAAGGTTGATAATTTGATCAAAAATATAATATGCCAATTTGGTGCTCATCGTGATTATTATCCATGTTGAAAACACTTGTTTCAGGATTCTTTGAGGAATTGAAATTACAAATGTCTTTATTGTCACTTTTGATAAATTGAATGTGTCCTTGCTAAATATAACGATTAAATTCTTTCAAGAAAAAAATGTAATGACCCCAAACTTAGTGGCGTGTGTAAGACTTACAGTGCTGTGTGTCCGCCAATAGCAGAAGGAGTAGAGTTCGGCTGTGCTGAAAGGTCAGCAGTGTGTGATGTCTTTTCTCCAGTGTCTCTCTGAAACACTGCAGTGTGTCCTCTACATCCAACGGTACACACACCAGACACATGGCTCTCTTCACATCTTCAGTAAATTATAAAGCACACACATAAGACTTAATTATGGTCTTTTAAAAAAATAAATTATACATTTGGGTCATTATATAAATATGACATGCAAAATGCACAAAATGGTAAATTAATCAGAAAATAAATGGGACCTGGCAACCCTTTTTTGTACCTGCCAGTTTCTTGGGCTCTGGGTCAGTGATCATAATCTGACCTCCTCCACAGGGAAACAGTAACTGTCTGCTTGCATAATTCCTGCATGTCACCTATGGACGTCAGTTACAAAATGTAGACATTTTTCCAACTCTAATGGACGCACAACTGGAATATCCATTATAAAGGTTTACATTGAACAGGCTGTGAACTCAAAATTTTAAGCAGCTCTTGTCAAAGTTAATCAAAATGATGTGTATGTGATAATTTCTGTCTACCTTCTCTCCAGAGATCATCTCAGTGTAGGTGAAGTGAGGTTGAGGGGCTGGAGGGCCCCCGAAACAGCTGATCCTGTCCAACAACCTCCTCTGCGCATGCACCAGAACAGGTGTTACCATGTGAGAGTAGCGCTCCCTGAAACCCATGATGCATTGCATTTCAATACACTTTTGCAAGAGAAATTATATTCATGAACATTTCAATTACTTGTTTACTTTCAGCAAGTATACAAATTAATGCTACACCAGCATCAGTGAGATAATAGCATACCTAGTACATGTATTGAAAAGTAGGGCGAGGTGGGCGAGATTCTCCCACTTGGCCTGATAGTACAGAAGCTCTAATGTGTGCAGAACCAGAGTCCTCAGCCAGCGCAAATCTATAACTGTCCCGTCATCCACTGGAGCAGAGAAGTACAGGCTGGCCTCAAGCTCTACATCTTGATCATCATACACATTCCACAGCTACAGAATAAAAAGAAAACAAATATGAAAGATATCTTTACAGTTTAGCTGTCATTTTAAAAATATTTGACTGCAGAATGGTGCAAATGACCAATCATTATCAAGTAACTTTTAAGGGAGCTGCAGGATGACTGAAAAAATTTAATATTTAATTAATTTAATTTAATAAAATAATTAGTATGAATCATTTTAATTATCTGACTCAAAATCCTAAATTAAATTAAATTAAATTAAAACTGAAATGATACCCCCCCTCTTTTATTATTTAGAGGGCCTTTGAACAATGTGTTGGACAGTGGGCCTTTAAGTCAATAAGTTTGAGAACAAATGCACAGAGGTGATGTGGATTAACCTTCAGCTTTTCCATCATATCCATGAGAAGATCTGAGGCCAGTACTAGTAGGGGAGTGATCACTGTATATAGCTGCTCTATCGTCAGCCGTCCGGCATGGGCATCCGGGCCTTGGGTTCGCTCTAACATCAGGCCCAATGTGCTGGATTGGTCCCAGAGAGTCCGACACGCCCATTGTAAAGTTGTCCAGTGACCCCACCGATGTGCCAGCACCTTGTGGAATAAAATGAGAGATGTTGTCGCTAGAATAGCAAGATAAAGAGCATGGCAAATTAGGGCTATTAAAATAAAATTGCACTTACCATAGCTCTGCGCATGTGTACAGAGGCTTTGTTGAGTGTGTCCAGTAACTGAGATGTGGTTTGATGAGCAGGAGTGCCGTCAGCTTCAGGGTCGTGGGTGTGCTGAAAGTCCACTTCACCTTCAACATCACTTTCTGCAGAGTTGAACTCCTCGTCACTGCTATTTGGTTCTTCTGAGGATGTAGTGTAAATTAGGATAATCATATAGTGCATCTACATGTAATGATCTACACTACCATTCAAAGGTTAGGGTCAGTAAGAATCCTAAAAAAACAGCTTTCAACAATGATAATAATTAGAAATGTTTCATAAGAACCAAATCAGCATATTAGAATGATTTCTGAAGGATCATGTGACACTGGAGACAACAGTGAACAACAGTGTAGATTCTGTCACAAAAGTGTAGAGCTGTCATGCTAAAGGGACTTTAACCTACCTTGATTAGTATCTTTAACTTTGTGCTTCACTTCCTTTTTGTGAGCACGGCGTCTAGGACGGGGTACAGCTTTGGGATGTGGAAGAGTCAGTTCAGGTGGCCTTATGTGCTGTGGAACGTTCTTCCACATAATCAGCATTCCACAGTGAGCCAGAGAAAACAAAGACTGCGAAAGATGGCTGAAACTGGAAAGGATGGAAAAAAAGCTCAAGTTTCAATCGAACAGGTCCAGAGAAAATAATAATCAAAAGGTATTAACAGAACAGAAAAAAAGTCTTGATATTAAGATGAACTTGAGGTTGAAGACCCAAACTGACATCACAATGTATTATTTGGCATTATTCGGTTTTCAGCTTTGCTGTTAGATCTGAGTACCAGAGCTTTGGTGGTCCCAGGTTCCTCCTCAGCAGGCCTAGGTTGGCACAAGCCAGACTCAGATTGACATGGCAACGCCACAGTGAATCCTCAGAGCGCATCTGCCTCAGCTTCCAACGGCGCTGATGTCTTCTGATAAGAGTAGCCAGTTGACTTAGCAGGATGTCCACAGCTCTGACCTCTCTGAGGGACACAACAGCAAATACAGATAAAGTTCTAAAGATATAATCACATAAGATTTTTTTTTATAAGAAATTAATACTTTATAATACTATTTCTAAAGGATCATGTGACACTGAAGATCGGAGTAATGGCTGGTGAAAATTCAGCTTTGCTATCACCGGAATGAATTAAAATTGAAAATATATTCAAATAGAAAACAGTTCTTATTATAATAATATTTCACAATATTACTGATTTTACATTGCATTTCTGATAAAATAAATGCATACATTTCAAAAACTTAAAAAAAAAAAATTACAGAATTCAAACTACTGAATGTTAGTGTACATGACTACACTTTAAAAAAATTGATTTTAAAGATGTAATATTTCACTGTTTTGCAAGCTGGGCTGAATATTGTTTTACTTTTGAGAGTTTTGGCTCTTGAATGCAATCAGAATTTTCTTCTGTAGCAACTTCCTGCCATCCCAAAATGTGCCATCTTTTTGTTTCTGAAACATAGATTCAGAGAATATTTATAAACTGAAAGAGAACATGCATTTAATTTGTGCAAATGTGTTCAAATGTGTCGCAATATGTTAACACATTTTATGAAACAGAAGCTTACTTTGGTATTGTACTCAATTACAGAGGTTGTGAAGTCTTTAAACTCCTCCCCTGGTAGACCGGAGTTCTTCTTTAGCCCGAACAAAGCCTCATCACGTCTAGAAATATTACAGAAAGCAAAGAAATGTAACTCAGAACACCTACACACTCATTGCAAGCATGGACTACACAAAAACACACCTGCTAAGCCAGTTCAAGATGTTCTGCTCCCACTGCAACACAAGATCCAGCTCATCTTCTAGCAGGGCTTTCTGAAGCAAGTGCGCAACAAACTCCAGAAAACAAGACTTCTGCTTGAACTTCATCACTAGATGCAAACATACAAAATGAGTGTATGACACCTCATTCAGTGAATCAGATTTTATCTATATGTGTTTTTTTGATATACCTTCTTTAAAGGCATGCTGGAGAGGGCTGTTTTCAATCACCATGTAGAGTACAACAGGATCTTCCTGTCCAGTAAGCTCACATCCATCTGACCCTGCATCAAAGGCCGGTACAAACATACTTTGTACTGATTGTTTACTATTTTTTTAAACATTGGCTTCCTGATCTAAGATATGAGAAAAAAGAAGGACCTGTTTTGTTGCAGGAAGTGACATCATGGTTTCCTAATGTTTCTGTATGCATGGTTTTCATGACAATGGCCTCTAAAACATTTAGCTGCTCGCTTGGCCCCACATCATGGATGGAAGCTGCCTTCTTCTGAAAATCGAACACACATGCACTGACATTAATATTTATTACAGCAGCACAGAGGATCTATGATAAACAAGACATCACAAACCCCATCCAGCTCCACTGATGATGTTTTTTTGGCAGGTTGCTGTGGGGGCTCATTGATCTCCTGAAGAAGCTTCATTCCCAGCTCAAACACAGATGATGCCATACGACTCTCCTGAGTGCAGCACAAGCTCTAAAAGCACACAGAAATGGATCAAAGTTTGAGGTCAATAAGTTTTATTTATTTTTATTTTTGCTTTTAAGAAGAAAATATGTATACTTTTATTCAGCAAGGACACATTCAATTGAGAAAAAGTGACAGTAAAGATATTTAGAATGATACAAAAGACTTCTTCCTTACATATTCTTTCTTAACAGGTGAGCAGTAAATGTAATTACTACCTTGGCTAAATAATATGTCATACAGGCAACCATGTGTTGCAGGGACTCTGTGGTGGCAACAGGCCGTTTCTGCTTGAGGACTTCTGGAATCTCCAGCAGCACCGTAAAGCACTTTAACAGCACCTGAAACACACAGATGCACCTTTGCTATGGCAAAGCCATCATATAAACAGCTGATTTGATCATGAAATTATGGAACTCCTGATATGTTATTATTAAGTACATTTAGAAAAGTAGCCACCTCTATAACAGGCTCAGAAGGGATCTGGTTGAAGATTAATGGAGTGAGAAGGCCGTAACAGCTCACTACAGCCTGCAGGGCGCCACTGCTGTCATTGAGGTGCAGAGCAAGATCAGTGGCCACCAGCATCCTTTCACACTCTGCAAGCCTGGCCTCCTGCGATGGATGTGCAGACAGATCAGCTTTACAAGGATGAATTACTTGGGAAAGACTGGGCTGTATTATCATGAGCTGTGATTAAATGCAGTATATAACCCACCATAAAGCTGATTTCATCTTAGTCACTTTGTTCACTAACCTGGCCCCAGATCAAAGGCCCTCCATCACAGAGACTGTCACAGAATAGTGCCTCCTCTTGAATATGAATATCTGTCTGAATGAAAATGGTGAAAAAAAACAGCTGCTGGAGGAGAGGAGAAGAAAGCTGCAGGGTCTTTGGGCGGAGTCTACATGAAATAAAAATAGATGACAAACAGAACAGATATTTGATAAGACACATGATCTTACATTATATTATACTATATTACATTATATTGAATTAAACCTTGTTTGAGCCAATCCTTCAAGACAGGCTTCTTGTTCTGGCTCTGGACCCTCAGGACTTGAGTTTGAGGGAAGAGTAAAGTGGCTCCAAAGCTCATTACAAGCTCTTTTAGCAAGGGAGTAGAGTCCTGTCTGATAAGCTACCTAAACAACATAAAACCTAACATCAAGTGGATGGCTATTTTGCGTGGCACACAATAATGTTTGATCCATTTACCTGAGCTATGTGGGCCCAGGTTGTTAGTAGTGGTAGAGGCAGGGAGGCAAGTAGAGGCCTGGTGGTCTCTCCAATGGCACCCCCCACAATTTTACCCTGAGCATTAAAAGCAGCCACTGCAAAAATGTACTTCTTATCAGGTTCCAACCCGTCTACATGAAGTAAATGTTCACCTCTGGCAGGAATCTGGTTGAAACACAAATTTCATTTCAGGTACAAACATTTCAGTATGAATAGACAATACGGACATTAATAAAAAAGTAAGGAAGGTAAATACATGATCTGATATTTAAAACCGCCATTAACCCTACCATATCTCCAGTCCCACTCAAGTAGCAGTCTTTAAGTCGTACTTTTAGGTTGACACCCTCTGCTTCTCTTCCATAAATACAGTACCAGCTAACCTAGATCAGGATAATAGTAAATTGCGTTCTTCAGCATTTACACCTGAACATCAAGGAATAAATTCAAAGGGTAATCAACATATCAAAGTGATGCTTAAAGAGAAGATGTGACAACCTCCTCCTCAAGGGCATATTGTGCAGGTTTGAAGGTCATGGAGAGGTTGGAGCGTGAGAGGAGTATTGGGGCTGGTGGCTGGGGCTGTCTCTTCTCTGGCATTCCTAAATTGTTCTCTGAAGGATAAGCACAACTAACCAGCCTCCTCTCTTCAAGCTCAGCTTTCTCCATTAGCGTTATGGCCTCCTGGAGAGATGAAAACAGAGTTTACATCATGTTATGCTCATGTCTTATGACACCAATTGAAATACTGACCTCAAGTATTTTCTTGGTCTCTCGGCTCATCTGGTTTTTCCTGAATGCCAACAGGGCCTTCTGCGCTAGGAAAACACACTTAGAGATCTTGTTCTTCTTGATTTTTTCAAGTACCGCAGAGTCTGTTAAAGAGTAGATCTGTGTAAAACTGACTACCTGTTTTGGTGCCAATATGTTAATATTGCATTGTTTTGAAACTCACCTCCTGTAGGTCTATTTGTTTCTGAGGCCTGTGCTTGAATAGCATGTGACTTCTTAAACTCCATCAAACTCATCTCGTCTGAGCAGAACAAATATGACATATTCAGTGACATGCATAAAAATGCGTTTCACTAATATGGTGAAAGGTTGCATGTCTCTCTGACCTGACCAGGAATCAGACAGTTTGAGAGCTAGTCTGTGCTGGAAGACCAGCAACTCCATGTGTAAATCCATGGAAAGAGCAACAAGGTCAGAGGTACTGCTGCTTTCTGGGACTCTGTTGCTCTTGGAACTCTTAGTGTCACAAAACTTCTGTGATTAAGATAAATGTGACATATTATAAAGCATGCTTACTGTATCAACAGTAACAGGATGTAACAGAGCTTGTGTTGCAGTAAGCAAAACTTGGTATGTTCTTGCCTCCATGAACACCTCGTCAAAGACAGCAGAACCCCCATAAAGTGACCTGGCCCTTCCTCTGGACACACATTTCACACCTCTTTCCACCACATCCAACGCAGTCTGCAGCTGTTCAGTTCTGGACCTCTGCACACATGTTAAAAATATAGTTTTATTATGGTTAAACCCTGACACAATTCCATACAACTGCATTAGATTTTGTTGGTTTGAATACAATCTCAGATTCTAAGGTAATTTTACTTGTTTAAAGTGCCCCTATTATGGAATTTTGAAAATTACCTTTCATGCAGTGTGTAACACAGCTCTAAGTGAATGAAAACATCCTGCAAAGTTTTAAATCTGAAAGTGCACAGTGTATAAAATTATTATCTCTCAAAAGAAAGAGTCGACTCGGAGTCACTGAAACGAGTTGTTTTTAAAACAAATCTTTAGCCGTTTTATGTTGACGTCCACATGAAACATTAGCATATTTATGCCCGCCCACTTGTTGCGTGCGCAGACCCGGGAAAACTTGATGGGCGTTCCGTTTCTTACATGTGCTGCATGCAGTAGACCAATCACAACAGACTGGGTCATCGGACCAATCACCGCAGATTAGCATCACGCAAAGGAGGGGTTTGGAAAAATGAATCGTTGAACGAATCGTTTGGGAATCGTTGAGCAAATAAGGTAAAAATAAATGCATATTATAAGACAATGAAAATGTTTTTTGACCTTGCATGCATGTCAACCTGTTGCTGTGGACTCCCAAAACAAAAACACGAACTTTCCTAACCCATAATAGGGGTACTTTAAAGAGGTAATCGGATGCAAATATCACCTTTACATGTTGTTTGAACATTAATGTGTGTTGGCAGTGTGTGTACACAACCACCCTATAATGATAAAAATCCAACCAGTGGTATTTTTTTAATCTCTATAAATTATATCCCCTTTTTCAAATCAAGCTATTCTCAGCTTCTTGGCTGTGTGATGTCACACAGACCAAGGCCACTCCCACGATAGTTGATTGACACTGCCATGAGTGAGCTGTGAACAGTCCGACCGCCATTGTTTTGACGCCGGAGCAGGGACGTAGACAAGAATGGCTCCTAAGCGATTGAGGTGTTTTGTTGTTGGATGTAATAATGAACATAGCAGTCGTCATTTACTCCCGACATCTGAGCCGCTGAAGATGCAGAGGATTAACGTTACTTTTGTTTTTGAAGGGAATGTGCCCCCGATCTGCCTAAATGCATCTTTGTTCAAGCGAATCATTCGTGATCCAGCTTCACCTACAGATGAAGTGAGTATAAGGGTTTTTTTTATGAATCTTTGCAAATCGCCTTTCCTAATAATGTGCTAGTTAGCAAGTTTCGCGGCTAAAGTAAACAGGACAGCTTGTCACCCAACAGAAGAGAGGGGCGGGGTGAGCAGAGCTCATTAGCATTTAAAGGGAAATGCAACAAAACAGGTTTCTGTGAAAAGAGCTGATTTTAAAAGGGTGTTTTTTAAACTACCATTGAAAAATTTTAACCAAAGTATGTTATCGACTTTTCATTAAGACCCTAAAGAATCATATCAACTTCCATCCAATGACCCCTTTAAAATCTAAATGTTGAATCTGATGCCACTGAACCGTTTATGATGCTACAACATGAACTTTCAGTAGGGTTTTATCTTATATTTCTACTCGTGGGACAACATACCATAAATAGGGAGCTTGCAGATTTTCTAACAGGGATGGACTCTTCGCTGCTATCTTCAGTGGTGGCTACAGAAAGAAAAACACACAGAAAAATGCCTAAATATATAACTAAAAGTGCAAAATAACTATCGTTTGAAAGTTTGGGAAGGGTAAGTATTTTTAAATGTTTTTTTGTGCTGCATTTATTTGATTCAAAATCAGTAAAACAGTAATACTGTGAAATATTATTACAATGTAAAATAACTGATTTCTATTGTAATATATTTTAAAATGTATTTTTGTCCTGTGGTGGCAAAGCTGAATTTTCAGCATCGTTACCTCCAGTCTTTAGCATCACATGATCCTTCAGAAATCACTCTAATATGCTCAAGTGAAGCTCAAGAAACATATATTGTTATCATTGTTGAAAACAGTTATGCTGTGTACTATATTTGTGGAAACCATGATACATTTTTGGGAAATCTTTCATGTTTACAGCATCTGTTGTAATAGTTCAATAATTTGTATATAGACTGTTGCTGTGTGAAATCTCGTCTTTGTGGCACATGGTACCTGTCTTTCTCCCAGACTGTGGTGGGGCGTCCGCACTGCTTTCCAGCACCATGGCTAGTCTCAGAGTAATTTCAGTCACTAATAAGAAGTCCACTTCAGCCAGCTGGTGCTCATGGGCCACTTCACACAGCAAAAGGAGGGTCTCCACCCACTATTGAACAAAACAAAACACAAAAAACAAACACTTACATGTTATGGATTCAACAACTAATGTTATAAAGCAGCACCTCCATGATTGCTTTTAAAATTGGTCTCTCATAATAAGCATTTTAGATTTACTGTTTTTTTAAATAATAACCTGGTCTTGGTTTGCCATCCTTCCCAGGTAGCGCACAGGTTCATAGTGTCTCGACTGTGCTCTTTGAAAGACAGTTTTGCATTTAGCCCAAAAGAAGAGCACAATGTCCAACACCAAGTCTGCATTTGGCTGGATATCCTATTTGGACAAACATACATATTGTCAGGTTACCTATGACAGCTCCATGAACTCTTCAGAGACAGCAAGAGTAAGACCTGACCTTGTCTGTTCTGCAGACACAAGCATGAAGTGTCTGAATAAGATTGAAAAATTCTTCGGTCATAATTGCTGCCACAATGTTCTTGTCTGCAAGGGAATAAAACAATAAAAGAGGGATGATGTTCATTTTGGGTTTAAGAATTTTACATAACCCCAAAAATATAAATAAATAAATAACGAGTCCACTTTGTTTATATATTTTTTTTCATCATTTGCTTGTCTTTTTCTATGAGTGAATCAAATAATGTGATTAGTACCGGCTTGACCATCAAAAGCAGCATCTTTCATGATGAATTTAACTCTTTGAGTGGACATCAAACGCTCCACAGCCTCCAAAATCCTCAGTTCCAGCTCATACTTCCTAAATGCGCGGCCTTCCATGTTCTGTGAACAGTACAAGAAAAAATAACTAGATAGCAGTCTGGCTGACATTTTAAGCCATATCACAGATGTACTCACAGCTAGTGCTGACATAAGTGCCGTAGAGAGCGAGCTGAACGTGCTCCACTGTTCATATCTGAAGAGCTGCTTCACAAACTTCACCGCAGCATCTACTGCAATCTTACTCTTTCCTGGGAGACACAAAACAAAGACCCTGAGCAACATATAATGCATAAACGCAAATAAGAGGGAAAGAAAATAAATGGCAAATTAAATGCAAGCACTCACCAGCAACAGCTGTGTCAAAGAGAGAGGAGGTAGGAGTGACTGCATTTACAGAGGGAGGCAGGCTCTCATCAAAAGTGTGATCAGAATCACCAAAACCTGCAAAAGAAGGGATATTTAAGGGATATTGTTTACAACAATAACTATATTAGCTTGACACCAATGCACAATAATGTTCTATTTATCGTAAGCACACACAGCTGTTTTGTGGTCTGTCACTTTAAATGCTTAAATTCAACAGCTTGGAAAAATGTTCTGAAAGTAATATCAACGCTATTATTCATCTGTTTTGTTATTGTTATAGTTGTGGTGCGAACTCCATTGTTCTCGTAGTATTAGAAATATTATTACAACTTTATAGTTATTGTTATCATTATAGTTATTGTCCTTGGTGTGAACAAGCCTTAAAGGTTACATTTAGTTGCACTGAGGCAGACAGGATGAAAAAGTGTACCAGACAACAAGCTAGTCCCAGCCGAAATGAGCTCCAGCACCACATCCTGGACCTCAAATTCTTCAGGCAATCCGGTCTGCAGAGGCCTAACAGAGCTGTCCTGTAGAGCTTCCAGCACCGCCAGAAACCGAGCAGCATTGCCCTCGAACATCTCCATCAGGATACGCTCGGTTGGTGTGCGAGGCCATGGAGTCTACCGAGAGATATAAAGTGACAGATAAGAGTAAAAAAGAAGATATTAGTAAAGAACTAAGAAAAAGATGTATTCTACATTATTAAAGGGGTCATATGATGCGATTTCAAGTTTTCCTTTCTCTTTGGAGTGTTACAAGCTGATTGTGCATAGATAAGATCCCTGAAGTTGCAAAGACTAAAGTCTCAAAACCAAAGAGATATTCTTGTGTGTGTGTGTGTGTGTGTGTGTGTGTGAGAGAGAGAGAGAGAGAGCGAGAGAGACCGCGCAAAAGAGAGAGAGAGAGAGGGTCACATCACAAACACATACCAGCTTCATCACTGTGTCTGTCACGCGACTCTGTTCCCCTTTCGGCTCTGACTTTACATTTATTTTGAAAGATGAAGCTCGCGATTATGATAAGGGGCGTTACATTTCCGACGAGTGCTTGCGGTGTTTGGCCAATCACAATGCACTGGGTCAGCTGGCCAATCAGAGCAGACTGCGCTTGTCGGAAGGAGGGACTTTGTAGAAAACGAAGCGTTTGAGAGAGGCGGGGCATAGAGGACCTACAATAATGTACAGTATTTGAAAAATAATGTGTTTTTTGAACATTAAAGCATGTCAACATATTCTCTTACACCAAATAATGATCTTTAAAAAAGCATCACATGACCCCTTTAAAGTGAATACTCACGAGCTGTAGCTCTTTCAAATTGCTCTTCTGTTTGGGTCTGAAGAGGCCTTTCGGTTTCCTTCGGGGCTCATATACTGAACGCTTAAACACCATCACTGCAAGCTTCTCTCCAATATTGGAGCAATAACAGTAATAAAATATGGTAGTCATAATACAAGAACGATAAAAACAACAACATGTTTCATTTAGACTGCATTTCCTCACTTTTACTGTGGCCTCCTTATAAGCTTGTTGGGTCTCCGATGACACTTGGGAGCCAGTCATCTCCTCCAGCTTGGCCAGTTCACTGATCTTGCCAAGGGCTCGGCGAGCAAACACCTACAGTATTGCACAACAGGAGACAAAAGGACAGATTGCCTGTGGGCTCTTGAGTCATAAAGCTAAGATGATTTAGCGTTTTGATGTGAACTCACCTCTGCCTGAACTGATGCACAGTCATGAAAATAACATTCGCACACAGCACAGTAAAGTGTGGCCCTCCATGGCAGGAAGCTGGCAGTCAATAGAGGAACAGATGTCTCTAGGCATGTGCATGCCCATAGTAAGTACTCTAAAACCTGAACAAAGACAAAAAAAGACTTCAAAACAAACCATAATATACAAAAAGTATATGTTTTGTGAAGAATACAAACAAATAAATACGTAAATATATTGAGTTCTTGCTCCAAACATGAATGAATTTAATTCATAGAAATGTGATATAGTATTGTATATTCTGAAAAGTGATACAAAAAATCATAGATAATGGCATGTTTTTGTGAACCTGTGACGCATGGCCTGCTGACATCAGGAATCTGCATATGTTGTACATGTGTAACGAGCCTGAGGAAATACAGAAAACAAGTCACAGTTACCATTTATTGTCAGTGTGATATACTACATCCAGAGGTCTTACTGAAGGTACCATTGTAGAGGATCCAGCATAAACTTTCATCAGGCAGAACAGCCTGCATGAGAATGCGCACAAATCCCAGGATGCTCAGCAGCTTTTGAACCCCACTCTGGTCTGGCAGTGCACCTCTCTCTTTCTCCAAATAGAAGATGCACTGGCATTCTCCCTGAAGAGCACGGAACTACAAATACATATTTCAAAGGTTATTGAAATTGATATCAAAACCAAAAATATTGAAATACATGTATTTCAGGCAGGATCCCTAACCGTAAGTCGGGCTCTTTTTGAATCAAAGCCGTCTGAGAAGAAAGACTGCTTGAAGTGCTCCACGTCTCGTATGCTTTCTAGGCTTAATGTGCAAAACTGCTGCAGATAAAGTCTGTACCCTTGCCAGAGAGCAAGCCTGTAAAGCTTATAGTACATGATGAAAAATATTTATACAAAGGAAATATGATTATATGTGACCCTGGACCCCAAAAGCAGTCATAAGTAGCACGGGTTTATTTGTAGCAATAGCCAACAATGTATGGGTCAAAATGATCGATTTTTCTTTTATGCCAAAAATCATTAGGATATTAGGTAAAGATCATGTTCCATGAAGATATTTTGTAAATTCCTTAACGTAAATATATCAAAACTTAATTTTTGATTAGTAATATGCATGGCTAAGAACTTCATTTGGACAACTGTAAAGGCGATGTTCCTCAATATTTACATTTGTCAAAATATTGAGATTCCAGATATTCAAATAGTTGTATCTCGGCCAAATATTGCCCTATCCTAACAAACCATACATTAATGGAAAGCTTATTTATTCATTGTCCCTTATTGATCCTTATGCCTAGTTTTGTGGTCCAGGGTCACATAATGGATGAAGATTGGGTGCATTAGCAAAACATATTTGTTGTAACCAACTGGTAGCCTATAACCGTGGTTAAAAAAGGGGGGAAATGCAAAGTTTTATTTACCTTGGAGTCAAGGAGGAAATCTGCTGTTTGGAATAGGTGCTCTTCGAAATAAGAGGGAGGAAGGCGAGATTTATACTTGTTCCATGTTTCAAACAGTTTAATGGACCTGTCAGTTAACACAAATGTTTTGTATATTAATTAAGCATACTTAAACATCAATAAAGTAATACAAAAACACAAAGCACTACAAAATATCAATGAGATTCGAGTTTTTAGCCTTTTTTCTGTGTTTATCTCTTACCCTCTAGAGTAGGATCGGTAGTCGTAGTTCGGTGAGCCTGAAAGCTTCTTTATATGCGCTTTAAACTCTTTTAGGTCACTTTGAAAAGCTGACAGGACGGGGTTGTTTTTATCCAGGGGCCCGTAGTAGGATGCTGGTGCAGGGTCCATGTTTGAAACAGCGCGTGAGAGGCACTTTGTGTTTGACTCCGTTGTTATGGATACGACGCGCGCACTCTTTTTGGGGCACGACCGTGCGCGTGCGTGTGTCCCATGTCAATCTTCTTCTTCCTTTTTTTTTAATACATTAAAATGCACTTTATACAAAAATGACTTTAACACGCATATTCTATCATGAACATGAACAGAGTTTTATTTTTTTTGCTTGTTTTATTTATTTATTTTTATTGGGTGTTAGACGTAAAGCATAATTATATGCGATATAATTTCCTAAAACATAATAAATGGAAACGGACAACTTTAAACCTTGCCAATTTTACAGATTTCCACCCAACTGTTTATCTTTACCAACCTGCCATCAACTGGGCATTCAGTAATGACGAATCTACCGCAAAATGTGTATTGTAGCAAATATTGATACATAGGACTTAATAATGTACAATACTTAGTAATATAAAATGATAAATATTTATATGTAATTTATAATTATTTTATTTAAAATCACGACAATTCTACACGACGAATCTGCGACCGCGAAACTCAAGTCTGACACCGCCTGACTGTTGTACATGTTACATGAAGAGCTCAAGTTTACATCGAGAAGGACAGACGACTGTAACAACAGGGTTAGTAATATTTAATTAAGTAAGTTTGTGTTCATATTACAAAGCCTGTATTTGCACCGACCAAAGACAGTGTTATAAACAGATATATTTTCGAAGAGCTAACGTTAGCTTTGCTAATATTGTCATTTACCTGTCTTAGAAGGCTATTGCATATTGTAAAGTATGGGATGGAATACATGCATATTTAGTGTTCGTTTAAAATCCCTTATATGTCTTAATTTATTTGTTTGTTTATTCGTTTTCAAAATAACAAAATCAAAACAATCAATGAAGGCAAAATGAACAGTATCAGAAAAAAACCTACTTTATAGTGTTATGTTATTTATATACGTATATACCGATGATTATATGTTGAATATTTATAAACTAACAATTTATGTGTTTTCAAATATTCTTCTTTTGTAGATCTGTATAATTTATTCTGAATATATTACGAATAAACAGATTGTGATCTGCCTGCTGAGTTCAGCTGAAACCCTAAATAAACACACCAGATGAACAAGATTATCAAGGTCTTTTCACATGTAAATGAAAACATGTCCATCTGTAGGAAGACAGATCTCCAGGCTTCAAAGCCTTGATTCAGACTGTAGTTTATTAAAAACATTTGAACTTGCTCAGCTCACTCCATTCTTTTTTGTCTCCATCAGTTATTCTGAGGATGTTGAGACTCGGCTGCCTCAGAAGACTGGACTGGCATGTGATGTCATGGAGCATCCCACGGTCAACAAGGAGAGAAACAAATAACCTTTCACATCACATCCCAAAAGCCACATTCCCCTCATGCAGATCTCTCAAAACGATACACACGTCCCATATTAGAACATCAGCTCAAGGTTTTCCTCCACCACACTGCCGTCTACCATGGGTACTTGGAGAACAAAGAGCTTTTTACTCTCAAGACTCCTCTAAAACGCCAAACCCAGGCTCATCCGCAGGGATCAAACTGCATACACGCTTGGTGGTGACGCTGCTTTTCGGAGGCGTTATTATTGGTACCTGGTGGTATGTTTATCAGGAGAAACAAAAGACGATCCAGATGCAAAGACTGGAGCAGTTGAGAAAAGTGGCAGTCGGACAGGGAGACTTCAGTTTGTTAGATCACACAGGACAGCGAAGGACCAAACGTGACTTCCTGGGCCGTTGGGTGCTCTTATATTTCGGCTTCACCCACTGCCCAGATATCTGCCCAGACGAGCTGGACAAAATGACCAGTGTGGTGCGTATTCTTGATAAAGACCCCAACATGCCCCCTGTCCAGCCACTATTTATCACCGTTGACCCTGAGAGAGATGATGTGGCTGCTATGGCAAAGTACGTGAAAGATTTTCACCCCCGGCTGATTGGATTGACGGGTACTGCGGAGGAAGTGAAGCAGGCAGGACGCGATTATAGGGTCTACGCCAGCGCTGGGCCTAAAGATGAGGATGGGGATTATATTGTGGACCACACCATCATCATCTACGTGGTTAATCCAGACGGACTCTTCCTGGACTACTACAATAGAATGAAAAATGATGTACAGATTGCTGAGAGTATACGTAATCATATGAAAAACTATGTTAAATTATTTCCAGATTAATCTAAATGGGGGAAAAAATGTTTGCACAATAAAGCTGTATTTCAAACCACTGATCAGCTACATCCTAGTTCCTCACGTGCATAAATAATGGCATTGTTAATAAAGTAAAACTAAAACCATTATCTTTTTTGTAATTAAAATAAGGCTGAAATATTATATGGAAAATCTTAAACTTAAAAACGTGGAAATGTTGACAACTGAAATAAGTACTAAAATGACTCTATACTGAAATATTTTTGTGACAAAAGCATATAAAATTACTAAAATGAAAATATATCTATAAAAATATAAAACATGAATTAATAAATGCTATAATAACAAAGATTTTTTTAACATAATTAAAAGATTGATAGAGGGAATGTCCTATTTCTGATTTAAACTGTACAGTACATATAAAGACTCTTATTTATCTAAACTATAACAAAAAAAAGAAGTAAATCCAGAAGCAGTTCTCATATACCTCACTGCTACTAAATGTTAGTTGCACCTGCTATTTACTCGCATCACACAAAATGACTTTTTAAATAGTGCAGCACTTTTTTTTATTTTTGTCTCCTATAATTCTATAAAATTGGTTTAGAAACTGTACAGAAATGCAGTTTACTTAGAGATGAAAATTGGGAGGGAAAAGTCTCCATCTTAAAATCTCAAAGAATGCATAGAAACAGACTTTTTAAAAACCATTTTACAGACTTTTATCATAATTTCAGCCAATGAAATATGACATATTCTCTTCTTAAAATGCAAAGCCGGTCTCAAACACCTGTTATTTCTTTTATTCTTCAGCATATTTAAAGGCCAAACTGAAATCTTATGTACAGTGCTGGATATCAGAATACAGGAATTACCAGACAAAAAAAAAGAAAAAAGACCTAGAATAGAAAAGCATAGAACTTCTTTGTCTGGATTTTCTCGCTTTCTGACATTGTCGGTGATAAATAGCTAATGTTTGGGGCCAAAGGTAAGAGATGATAAGCAATAAACAAACATAAAAGTTCAAGGAATATCTGTAGCAGAGGGTGCATTGTAGGTTTTGAGACGTTCATGGGCCCTCTGTGTAGTCAGTAACGTGAGCTCCACAGTATCTACGCTCTCTTCAAGCCCATCTCTCTTGTCAATCTCCACTGTGTAATCATTGGCCTGTAATACAAAAGTAGCATCAGGTGACATTTTAGTTTTAAAAGTTTGTGTTTTAACTTAAATGTCGCAAGTATCGATACAAATCTCAGTCAAAGAAATAGAAGTTGCTCAAAATGGCACAGACAACCTTACTGGTAATGCATAACTAGACTCTCAGCCTCAGGTAAATACCAGCAGTCATTGCTTTTTATACCCACCAGCTGCAGTGTAGCCAGCATGTATCTGCAGGCTTCGGTGTTCTCCTTGCCTTTGACAACAAAGGCAAATGATTTTTTCACACCCACGCTACAGAGTGATTGGACAATTCTGTCTCCATACTCATGGATGTCAAAAGCTGGACGGGTCTCCTGTACACAAAATGTCCGACACTCATTTACTGGGAATACATTGCAACCGATTGTTCAGTTCCAGCCAGAGCCCTGACTTAAACCCAATTGAGCATCTCTGGAGAGACCTAAAAATGGCTGTCCACCAATGTTTACCATCCAACCTGACAGAACTGGAGAGGCTCTGCAAGGAGGAATGGCAGAGGATTCCCAAATCCAGGTGTGAAAAACTTGTTGCGTCTTTCCCAAAAAGACTCATGGCTGTATTCGATCAAAAGGGTGCTTCTACTAAATACTGAGCAAAGGGTCTGAATATTTAGGACCATGTGATATTTCAGTTTTTCTTTTTTAATAAATCTGCAAAAATGTCAACAATTCTGTGTTTTTCTGTCAATATGGGGTGCTGTGTGTACATTAATGAGGAAAAAAATTAACTTAAATGATTTTAGCAAATGGCTGCAATATAACAAAGAGTGAAAAATTTAAGGGGGTCTGAATACTTTCCGTACCCACTGTGTGTATATATATATATATATATATTTGTTTTGGTGAATATTTTAACACAGAAACCTTGCAAGAGTCATCCCACATTACCTGAGCAGCAAGATGAGGACTGATTCCATCCTCCCACTCTTTGACTCTTTGAGACAACGCAGTCTCCTGCGCGTACTTCTGAGAGTTCACCAGAAACAGGTCCTACATACAGAGAAATCAGAAAGAATAAACTACCACTGTCCAATTCATGAATCATAATTTCCCTGGAAATCGATCAAAAGCTTTCATACCACACTCTTCTTGACCAGATCTTCATAACTCATCCGGCTCATATGCAGGTCATGGAAAATTTGCTCCTGTTCACCAAGGTGCTCCGCATCAACCAAGTTGTCATGTTCCTCATCAGAAAAGTCCTCACCTGAATGAAATTGAGGGAATAACCATCAAATATTTATATTTGGTGCATTTAAAACAATGGTTCTAGGCAAATAATGGCAATTAATGGTGTAGGGGAAAAAATCTAGGGCTGGATTATTTTTAGTGTGTGCATCCCACCCTCTTCGTCTGGATGCCGGACAACCTCGACCTGGCCCTCAATATTCTCTGGTTCCAAGTAAGTTTTCTTTAACTCCTCATCAGAGACAAAAACACCCTAAAACAGAAAATACCTGAGGTTACATGACACATCACAAATACACTACTGTTCAAAGTTTAGGGTCAGTAAGATTTATGTTTTTGAAAGAAGTCTCTTATGCTCAGCAAGGCATTTATTTGATATAGAAAATACAGTAATATTGTGAAATTTGATCACAGTTTAAAACAATTGTTTTATATTTTTAAATGTAATTTATTCCTATAATGGTAAAGCCAAAATTGTATCACTCCAGTCTTCAGTGTCACTTAACTTCAGTCATTTAGCAGACGCTTTAATCCGAAGAAACTTACAAATGAAGACAAAAGAAGCAATCAAAACCAACAAAAGAGCAATAATACGTAAATGCTGTGACAAGTCTCGGTTAGCCTAACGCAGTACATGTAGCAAGGCTTATTTATTATAAATAAAAAGAAAACAAGTAGATAGAATAGAAAAAGAATATGGAATGCTAGTGATAGAGGATCCAGAGAGAATAGATCCTGCTGATTTGTTTAATGAATAGAAGGTTCAAAAGAACAGCATTCATTTGAAATACAAATCTTTTGAAACATTACTGTCACTTCAAGTCAACTTAATGCATTCTTGCTGTCAAAAGAACCCAAACTCAAAATTGTACTTACCCTTTTCCTGAGGATCTGCTTCTGTGCTTTCAGACGCTGACCCATTTTACTCACAAAGATGTAATTAAGGTCTACAAATAGAAAAAAAACATAATTTGTATAAATTTCAACAACTTCTTAAAGAAAATGTATATGTATTTATATAGCACAACAAGGTCTTAAAGTATTACCAGGATAAGTAGGTCCATTCTTAAGCTTGCGATCTGCAGTCTCAACTGTAAAAGAAAAAACAACTTCTCTAATTCATCCAAACAGTTATGCCATCCATTCCTTTTTAAATAACAGCCTGATAACAACTTACAGGCTTTAGAGTACCAGCTCCCAAAGTCCTGAAGTTTTGAAGGACCCTTCCTCTTCCTCTTTCCAGACTCTTCAAGACCAGCGGGCACTTTATAACACTTCCCTAGAGAGCAGAGAAGAAAATAAACGTCCAACTGCAAAAAGCCATTATAAAATAATTAACAGAGTTATTTTAATGGAAAAACGTCAGATTGAGCACACACCTGTTTTGAGAGGTTTGTCCTCCCCAAATGCAGCATATGAATCATGCCAATTCCAAGGGTCCACAATTTCCTGGAATATGCACATGCATTTGATTACTTTTACAAGGACATGATAATGCAACACGTATTACAGAATGCAACATAACATACCAAAATCATATTGATATTTTAACATGTACTACATGTGAATGAGTTCACTTGATTGATTTAGTGTAAGTGTGAAGACAAAATGGCTATTTTGTGTCATTGCACCGCTCTATACCTTGAGCTGCTTGGGTTCCTCTGGAATTGGCTGTACTGCAGGTCTCTGTCTTAACATCCTCCCCTCACTAGGGGCCTAGAACAATTAAAAAAGGGAAAACTTTAATAATTACATTCAACAGATCTTTTCCCAAATGCCAATTATATCAATATTTAATCACACAAACTGTTTTGGTACCTGATGTCTTTCCACCCACTCTTCAGACTCCACCTCCATCCCATGAACTTCCAGTGGAGGAAGAACCTCTGCACCACCATCTTCTTCCTCGTAACCACCATTAACCTCAGCTACACCTTCTGCACAGCAGATGACAATAAGACAAAAACAAAACAGATCAATATGGTAATCTATTAGGCTTGAAATAGGAATAAGGTTCAGGTTTAATTTGGGGTCAGTAAGATTTTTTCAAATGTGTTTGAAAGAAATCTAATAGGCTCACTAAGGCATTTATTTGATTAAAAGTACATAAAAAAAAACTGTAATATTATGAAATTACAACTTAAAATTAGAGTTTTCTATTTTAATATAATTTCAAATGTATTTTAACATTTTAAATTTAAAAATGTATTTCTGTGATACAAAGCTGAATTTTCAGAAGCCATTTCTCCAGTCTCCAGTGTCACATGATCCTTAAGAAATCATTATAACATGCTGATTTGCTGCCAAATAATAATTTATTATTATTTTGAAAACTGTTGTGCTGCTTCATAATGTTTTGAGGAAATTGTAATATATTTTACAGTAAAGTGACTTTTTAATCATCTGATCTAGTTTAAGTTCTCGGTCATGAAACTAAAAAAAGAAAAAAAGAAACCATCTGTATAGATTGTCACACGAGAAGTCTGTGTCCTCACCGTTATCTAAAGGCACAGGTTCATGTACAAAGAAGTTGTGCTGGACTTCTGCGACCTCCTTGAGGAAGTGAGTTTGGGAAGAGCCCAGACACATCAATCCTGATTCATCCATGGTGAAATGATTCATTCGAAAATCCTTACAGCTGCCAAGAAGCTCCCCTTTAAGGCTAGAGGATAACAATGAAACATTTTGGCAAAGCATTTTTAGTTCTTTGTAAGTATGAACTTAATTTCCAGCAACTGAGTTCAGACAATATTCTCCTGGAGAGCAAGAAGACTGGACTGGTATTGCTGGACTGTAGTACCAATAAGATTACAGAAGGAACAGTGTGCAACCATTTCATTTGTTTGTGTGGGTCAGTGTCTTTACCTGAGAAGGGGGTATTTCTGTTTCTCGAGTGATTCTACAGGAATGAGAGATCCAGGAGGGAGACGGATAATCTTCACTGGCTAAAAAAAGAATACCAAAGAATTAGTTCCCAAAAAAAAATAAAAAACTCAAATGCTATACAACAATTTAATCTGCACAACATTAAAAGAACAACAACAGTAATAGTCAATATCAAAACATGAAGTTTACTCATCGTTTTTTCACAGTTTTTCCCAGTCAAAGACACAAACGCAGATTAGCATGGATGCCTAGTATACACATTAAGTTGTAGAAACAAAAACTTTGATGAGGTGAAACCCAACTCACCTCTGTTGGATCTTTCATCGTTATATTCTGAGAGTTGACGTTCTCATCCTGCTCAATCTCATCAAACTGCATCAAAAATACTCAATTATTCACACAGATATATAAAAACTTAAATCTTTGCATTATTGCTCATTTACGCACCTCACAATCATCGCCTTCATTGCCTGAAGGGTTTTTTTCTTGGTTACCGTCTGACGAAGAACCTTGTTTGTCACGTCTGTTGAAACAAAGACAAACAGCGTGACAACACACCAACTGCCGATTTAACAAAATAAACAGAATATGGAGGTCCAGGACAATAACACTTACTTTTTGTTTTTGTTAGAGATGTAATCTAATGTTTGAAACACCAGAGTGTGAAGGAGCTCTACCTAAATATTCAGAACAGATCATTTTGTAAAGACAAAAAGTCTTTTTCCATCATAAATTTATGTTTGTGACATATTAAAGGATTAGTTCACACAAAAATGAAATTTTAGATGATGTAGGTGATTTTGTATCTTCATCTAGCAGATTTGGAAAAATTTAGCATGACGTCACTTGTTCACCAGTGGATCCTCTGCAGTGAATGGGTGCCGTCAGAATGCGAGTTTAAACAGCTGATAAAAGCATCACACTAATCCACAAGTAACCCACACAACTTCAGTCCATCAATAAATGCCTACTGAATTGAAAAGCTGTGTGTTTGCTATAAACAAATCCACCATTAAGGCGCTTTAATACCAGGCCAAAATACAAGACTAAATAGACCAATTTCAGTGTTTGCAAACAGTGATGACGTTTTTTGTGGGCGGAGTCTATCTGGTGGCAGAAAATGCCAGTTTTAACCTATGTTTTTAACATAGCAGTCTGTGCAAGCCATGGAATAAAAGAATAAAAAGGTATTTTTGAGTTTGTATTTCAAAATTCTGACTTTTTTCTTGCAATTCCGAGATTATATCTCACACTTCTGATAAGAAAAATCAACTCATCATTCTCTCTTTTCCCCCTCGGTTCAGAATCATGAGTGTATAATCCCACACTTCAGAATTGACAAACTCGCAATTGTTGAGTTGAATCAAGTTATAAAGTCAGAACTAGGAGATATAAACTTGCACTTGCAAGAATAAAATTCTGAATTGTGATATGATATAGTTAAATGTTATGTAAAATGTTATAGGTTTAAATAATATTTCATGCTTTAATTGTAGGGCTAATACAATATGTCCCCTATGTGAATAATATTTAGACCTATAGTTTAAATCAAATTTATGCTTTAAAAGTAGGGTAATCATAGCAGGTTTCATCCATAGTTTGTCCATTTAAACGTCTGCGTTCAGCTTCAAATGGCGTATTTGACAACAGTAATATATAAAAATGATTTCCATTCCGATTCTGACATCCAAAAGCACAACAATATCTTTTTTCTCTTATTCCATGGTTTTTACCCATTTCCCTCCACTTGTTCCCAGTGTTTTTCTGCCACCACAATGCGTGCACAGCTGCAAGTGACGTAACTGTGACGTCTACTCCAAATTGGTCTATTATGCCACCTCCAGTGAGAAAGTCGCTTGCTCAGTGCATAGGTCTCTCCTGATTCAGACGAGATTTTTTTTTTTTTACTGGAGAAAGCAATATAATGTACAAACATGCATCTTTTTGCATCTCAAGATGTGAACTGATGGACTGAAGTTGTGTGAATTACTTGTGGATTATTGTGATCGTTTTATGAGCTGCTTGGACTCTCAATGACGGCACCCATTCACTGCAGAGGATCCAGTGGTGAGTAAGTGATGCAATGCTAAATTTCTCCTAATCTGTTCCAATGAAGAAATAAACTCACCTACACCTTGGATGGCCTGATGGTGTGTAAATGTTCAGAAAACGTTTAGTTTTTTTGGGTGAACTATTCCTTTAATTTAGGGGGGGGGGGGTGGGGGAGTGGATAAATACGGTAAATTATAAAAT
>NW_015505187.1:1229634-1251420 GCF_001515645.1 Sinocyclocheilus grahami | reverse complement strand
GGGGGGATTAAAACACTAATATGAAATATAATCATATTTCTTTCTGACACACATAAAACTTTTTATTAAAATAACTAAAAGGAAATAAATGAATTAAATAAAGGAAATAAATAACAATACTTAAAACATTTCCTTGCACAACTAAGCTAGTTGAGATCATTTTTACTTATTCACTAAATCTATATATCAGTGCAATTCATCACTGTAACACATAAAACATCAAATATTTGACCTTTCTGCCATAGATGCATGTTGATCCTTGGATTAAAAGTGCAGCCTCTGCAAAGTTCATCATGGTTTTCCCTCCATCAAATGAAATGGTCATCAGGTCCAGCTGTCAAGACAGACAACAGCAACAACAACATGATACTTAGGCTAGAAAATGAAGCTTTAAATGAATTATGGTGCTTCATGATCAGTCCGTCTGTGTTTTCTCACCTCCTCAAGATACTCTCCAAGCTGGCTGGCCAGGTCAATGTCCCAGTTCTTGGTGAGGTCTCGCAGGGGCTGCAGCAGATGGGCATATCTCGTCTCTGCAGAATCCATGACCATGTATTTCCAAAATACCCTGCAAATAATATTTCAAATCATTTATAATTCACACTTACAATTAATTAGCATCCCCCAAATATATATTAAGAACGATTTAAGACAACACTGCTTAATTTTGAAAAGAAAAAATGGGCATGTTGTATTTGATTTAATAAGCTGTGTTTTACTATGGTACTGTACTGTACAGTCAAAGATAAAACCAAGTTTAAGTTAACTCGCACTCGAAAGAAACAATTATGTCGTTGTTACTGAATCACAGTTAACGTTAAGTGATTTGCTAGCTGTCTAGTAACTAACGTTACACGCATAATAAATAGATCAGTATATGAACATTACCATTAAATGTAAAGTGGTTTTATAACCAATCGGAATCTCTGTTAAACTGTAAGCTATATTGAATTTAAACCGGTTAAACAGCAGTAACAGCTTCACAGCACTGAAGCTCCAGCGCGACGATCACATAACGTTATAACTTAAATATCAATATGCTCACCTTTAGTATGCGAATAAGCAACGGGTTCTGTCTCTAAATTGTGCAGAAAAATAAAATCTACTCTTTGGGGAAAATCCGCGCGTACGTCGTTTTTGTTTTTGCCGCGTGCGTGCGTGCGTGACGTGCCACCGGAGCCACTGGGCAGCTAGTGGACCGCTGCCCTCTGCCGGCCTGGAGGCGGATCGTCTGTATCCTCTTTTCCACTGCGTGCTACGACTCGGCTCGGTACGGCTCGGTTTGCGTTTCCACTGCAGTTTAGCATCGCTTTAGAATGGGCGGGATTATTCACATGTCGTTATAGTTGCGCCGCCTCTACTGCTGCGACTCCTAAAAAACCTTTTCATTCCGCGTCGCCCCATCAAGCTCCCGCTGGATCCGCTCCTCTGTTATCAACGAGAGGAATGTCTGTACTTCCTCAACAGGGGGAACAGCCACTTTTTGTTTGTTAAAAAAAGGTGCGCTCGTTCAAAACAGTTGCGTTCGATCCTTCGCTGGCTGTGCTGATTTAAATCTAGCGCTTCTTTTGTGTTTGTGTCCCAAGTTCAGTGACGCAGGTAGTGACGATTTTCTCCGGCCAATCAGTGATCAGCAGAGTTTATACGTCACGTTTTGGTAACGGTACGCTTGGAACCTCAACCGAGGCGGTACTAAAAAAGTACCAGGTACCAGGTGCTGTACCCAGTGGCAAACCCCCCAAAAGTGAACCGTACCGAGCCGTACCATGCAGTGGAAAAGCGCCATATGTTTCCAAAGAGTCTAGTGAAAGTCTCAGGAAGACCACAGGTAACTAATTTGGGCTTCATTAGGATATGCTTTATTTTTATATAATGCTTAGTATAATAATACAGAGGGAACTTAAATATAAGGTGGTCAGACAATTTAACAAAAACTTAAGTCAAATGGTTTATAAAAATTAATAAATAAAATAGTAACAAATCTTTGCAGTTCACAAGAACTTTTTCATTATTTTATTTATTTTCTATCTAGCGGGAAAACTAACGTAAACTTGACCTCATCCAGAAGAGGTCACTATAAGGCAGACAGACAAAAAAAATTCAGCTCAATCCCACAGATGTATAACCAGGATAAAAGTGAACAATTACAGTACAAAATATTAAGATTATTGAAAGATTATATTTCATAGCATTTCATTCATTTTGTTCTAAAACGTTTTTTATTGGGTTTTAAATGTGTTACAAATTAATTCAACACAATCCCTCAACCCTGACCTAATATTCCCCACAATTTACATTTAGATATATAGCAGACGCTTTTATCCAAAGCAACTTACAAATGAGGACAATGGAAGCAATCAAAATCAACAAAAGAGCAATGATATGCAAGTGCTATAACAAGTCTCAGTTAACTTAATGCAGTACACGTAGCAAGTTATTTTTTTTAATCATACAGTGGGGAAAAAAAGTATTTAGTCAGCCACCAATTGTGCAAGTTCTCCCACTTAAAAAGATGAGAGAGGCCTGTAATTTTCATCATAGGTATACCTCAACTATGAGAGACAAAATGAGAAAAAAAAATCCAGAAAATCACATTGTAGAATTTTTAAAGAATTTAGACAGAGGAGCCTCTTAAAGAAGTTGTTACAGGTCTGTGAGAGCCAGAAATCTTGCTTGTTTGTAGGTGACCAAATACTTATTTTACCGAGGAATTTACCAATTAATTCTTTAAAAATCCTACAATGTGATTTTCTGGATTTTTTTTCTCATTTTGTCTCTCATAGTGGAGGTATACCTATGATGAAAATTACAGGCCTCTCTCATCTTTTAAAGTGGGAGAACTTGCACAATTGGTGGCTGACTAAATACTTTTTTGCCCCACTGTATAATAAAAAATGAAAAAAAAAAATAGAGCAAGCTACTGTTAGAGGCCTTTTTTGCTTTTGTTAATCAGAAGTCAGAAGTCAGAATTATAATTATATAATAAATAAAAAGAAAACAAATAGATAGAATGCAAAAAGACTAGAGAAGGCTCAAAGGCTCCCGTTGAGCAGCCAGAGGTGCAGGGCCCATAGGTCGGGCAGGTAAGGAGTGGAGGACAGAGGAGCCTCTTAAATAAGAAGTTACAGGTCTGTGAGAGCCAGAAATCTTGCTTGTTTGTAGGTGACCAAATACTTATTTTACCGAGGAATTTACCAATTAATTCTTTAAAAATCCTACAATGTGATTTTCTGGATTTTTTTTTCTCATTTTGTCTCTCATAGTTGAGGTATACCTATGATGAAAATTACAGGCCTCTCTCATCTTTTAAAGTGGGAGAACTTGCACAATTGGTGGCTGACTAAATACTTTTTTGCCCCACTGTATAATAAAAAATGAAAAAAAAAAATAGAGCAAGCTACTGTTAGAGGCCTTTTTTGCTTTTGTTAATCAGAAGTCAGAAGTCAGAATTATAATTATATAATAAATAAAAAGAAAACAAATAGATAGAATGCAAAAAGACTAGAGAAGGCTCAAAGGCTCCCGTTGAGCAGCCAGAGGTGCAGGGCCCATAGGTCGGGCCGAGGATGCCATATTGTCCTGTTCGCTTGAGAGAAGAGATCCTGTCTCAGCGGAACAGGCCAAGGGGCCGCTATCAATAGCTGAGTTAGTTCCGATAGCCACAGCTGGTTCATGCAAAGGGGGGCCACCAGGAGAACCCTGTGTTCTCATTCCCTCACTCACCTGATTACCTGTGGGATCAGAGCGATCGGGGGAAAAGCATAAAGAAGGAGGTTGGGACAGTCGTGGGCCAACGTGTCCCTGGTCTTTGAGAAATAGATTGGGCAGTGAGAGTTGTCTTCTGAGGCGAAGAGGTCCACCTCGGCCTCGCCGAAGATCTCCCAGATTCTCTGAACCGTCTGCGGATGGAGCCTCCTCTCCCCTGAGGGGACATTGCTCCTTGATAGCATGTTCGCTCCTTGGTTCAATTTGCCCGGTATATGCGCTGCGAGCGCAGGTTGGGTTGAGCCCATTCTAAGAAACGCTCTACCAGAGTGAAGAGACGCTTCGAGGAGAGGCCTCCCTGGCGATTTATGTAGGACACCTTTACCTTTATTTATATAGCGCTTTTAACAATACAGATTGTGTCAAAGCAACTGAACAGCATTAATTAGGAAAATAGTGTGTCAATAATGCAAAATGACAATAGTAAACACAAATTTTTCAAAGACAATTCCAGAGTTTGGGAGCCAAATGTGAAAAAGCTCTACCTCCTTTAGTGGACTTTGCTATCCTAGGTACTACCAAAAGTCCAGAATTTTACGACCTTAGGGAGCGTGATGGAGTGTAGCGTTTGACACCACAGACATGTTGTCCGATCGGATTAGCGCATGGTGCCCCTTTAAGACTGGCAGGAAGAACTGACAGGCTCGACATACTGCTAGCATTTCCAGGCAGTTGATGTAGAAGCCCTTTTCCACCTTCGACCAGTGGCCGAAAGTCAGTATGCCCTCGCACAGCGCCCCCCAACCTGAGTTGGAGGCGTCTGTCATGACAACTGTCCTTCTGCAAACCATCCTCATGGCCACGCCCTGTTCCATCCAGCGGGAGTTCTTCCAGGGGGCCAGGGCCGACACACATGGGATGGAACCCGTGGTTTCAACCAGCGCTGAAGGGGGCGCATACGCAGCAGACCCAACTGTAGCGCTGCCGATGCTGTTGGGTTAGTCTATATTTGACCCAACATTGGGTTGAAACAACCCAGCATTTTTTAGAGTGTACCACCATGAGGCCCAGCATCCTTTGAAATGCTTTGAGAGAGTCCAAAATTGTTCCCAGGAACGAAATTCGCTGGCTGGGGAACAACGAGCTCTTGGCAAAATTGACCCTGAGTCCCAGGCACTCCAGGTGGCTGAGGAGGAGGGTCCTGTGTGATATTAATTCTGTCCCTGACTGGGCCAGAACGAGCCAGTTGTTGAGCTAATTGAGAATGCGGATTCTCATCTGTCTCAGAGGGGAGAGAGCCACGTCCATGCACTTCGTAAAAGTGCAGGAGGCCAGGGACAGCCCGAAGGGAAGGACCGTGTATTGATAAGCCACTCCCTTGAAGGCGAATCTCAAGAATCGCCTGTGACGGGGGTCTATCTGGATGTGAAAGTATGCATTTGCGCGAGGATCTGTTTCAGTGTAATCGTCCTGAACGACCTCTTTATGAGGGCGTGATTCAGGTGTCTGAGATCAAGGATGGGCCGGAGGCCACCATCTCTTTTGGGGACAAGGAAGTAACGGCTGTAGAAGCCTGACTCGTTCTGGGCTGGAGGAACCATTTCCACAGCTCCTTTTGCCAGAATATTCATCACCTCTGAGCGCAGGACGTGAGTGTCCTTGCTTTGCCCATCTCGACACCCCGGGGATGGCCTGCCAGGCCTCGGCCCGTGTGGCGAGGGGTTGAATTAACTCGGGTGACTGGCCGCACGGGGGCAGAACACTTATGAGTAATGGAAGAGGAAGTTTGCTCTCTTTTTGAAAGTGTTTTATTTTTTCCGCTATCACAGCGGTTGAATGCTTGGGCGCATGAACGGACCCATTGTTTGCACAAAACACATTTCCCTCTGTACCCGGAGTTGAACAGGGTGTCAAGAGATGTAAGAGGCTGCTTGAGGGGCGGTCCAGCCGTAGCGAGATCTGACCCCGACCTCTTCCTGTCTCGTAGATCAGGATGACGCCTGAGGTGGCAGGTCCAACGCAATCTTGGGTCGGGGTCCCTGGCGCTTAGGAAGAGGGTAGCGTTTGGCTGAGCTAGAGCGTCCCTGCGTCTGCTGCGCTTTAGCGGACTGAACGGTGGGGGCGGCAGGTCCTGGTTTCGTGGGCTGCGGAGTTGGCGCAGACTTAGGGCGAGCAGAGGCAGCAGCGGAGCTGGAGCACTTAGGCGGGAAATGTCGCATAGCCTGGGAAGATTTCTGTGCCTCCGTGAAGCGCTCAGCGAATCCTTCGACCGCTGGGCTGAAAAGGCATTTGGGAGGGACTGGAGCATCGAGGAAGGGGATCTTATCCCCATCCTTAATCTCTGTCAGCGTCAGCCACAAATGGCGCTCGAACACCACAAGGATGTCCATTGATCTCCCGATTGCCTGGGCGGTGGTCTTGGTGGCGTGCAGAGCCAGGTCGATTGCGCTCCTCGGATCCCTGAGGGTAGCAGGGTCCAGGCCAAACTCATCGGAGGATGCGAGGATTTTGGCCTGGAAGACCTGGAGGACCGCCATTGAATGACGCGCCGAAGCCGCCTGTCCAGCTGAAGTGTAGGTGTGTCCAGCGAGAGCTGAAGAGGTCCTACACGGCTTGGATGGGTGAGCGGCCTTTGCTCTCCAGCCGATGGGCGTGGGCGGGCAGAGATGCGCTGCCACTGACTCATCTAGTGGAGGTGGCTTATCTTACCCCTTTTCTTCAGTGCCGTCGATGGAAGTGAGGGCGGATGAAGAAGCAGTACGGAGGCGGGCAGAGTAGGGAGCGCGCCATGATCTGGTGAGCTCGTCATGGACCTCCGGGAAAAACAGAGAGGAACGCTGACGAGGGGCCTGGCGGCGCCCCTGCATTCATCCAGACGGCTGCGAGAGTGCTCCTCTGGCGGAGACCACTCTAAACCCAGCTCTTCAACAGCTTTGGAGAGGATACGGAGAAGCTCGGCATCCATCCCGTCTTTGGTGGCGCTGGGCACGGACAATGGTGAGTGGGTGGGGTCATTCACTGAGCACAACAGCTCCTCTGCATCCTGTCATCAAGCAGCTCGTCCTCAGTGTCTTTAATCTAGATTTAAACAGAGAGAGTGTGTCTGAACCCCGAACGTTATCAGGAAGGCTATTCCAGAGTTTGGGAGCCAAATGTGAAAAAGCTCTACCTCCTTTAGTGGACTTTGCTATCCTAGGTACTACCAAAAGTCCAGAATTTTACGACCTTAGGGAGCGTGATGGAGTGTAGCGTTTGACACCACAGACATGTTGTCCGATCGGATTAGCGCATGGTGCCCCTTTAAGACTGGCAGGAAGAACTGACAGGCTCGACATACTGCTAGCATTTCCAGGCAGTTGATGTAGAAGCCCTTTTCCACCTTCGACCAGTGGCCGAAAGTCAGTATGCCCTCGCACAGCGCCCCCCAACCTGAGTTGGAGGCGTCTGTCATGACAACTGTCCTTCTGCAAACCATCCTCATGGCCACGCCCTGTTCCATCCAGCGGGAGTTCTTCCAGGGGGCCAGGGCCGACACACATGGGATGGAACCCGTGGTTTCAACCAGCGCTGAAGGGGGCGCATACGCAGCAGACCCAACTGTAGCGCTGCCGATGCTGTTGGGTTAGTCTATATTTGACCCAACATTGGGTTGAAACAACCCAGCATTTTTTAGAGTGTACCACCATGAGGCCCAGCATCCTTTGAAATGCTTTGAGAGAGTCCAAAATTGTTCCCAGGAACGAAATTCGCTGGCTGGGGAACAACGAGCTCTTGGCAAAATTGACCCTGAGTCCCAGGCACTCCAGGTGGCTGAGGAGGAGGGTCCTGTGTGATATTAATTCTGTCCCTGACTGGGCCAGAACGAGCCAGTTGTTGAGCTAATTGAGAATGCGGATTCTCATCTGTCTCAGAGGGGAGAGAGCCACGTCCATGCACTTCGTAAAAGTGCAGGAGGCCAGGGACAGCCCGAAGGGAAGGACCGTGTATTGATAAGCCACTCCCTTGAAGGCGAATCTCAAGAATCGCCTGTGACGGGGGTCTATCTGGATGTGAAAGTATGCATTTGCGCGAGGATCTGTTTCAGTGTAATCGTCCTGAACGACCTCTTTATGAGGGCGTGATTCAGGTGTCTGAGATCAAGGATGGGCCGGAGGCCACCATCTCTTTTGGGGACAAGGAAGTAACGGCTGTAGAAGCCTGACTCGTTCTGGGCTGGAGGAACCATTTCCACAGCTCCTTTTGCCAGAATATTCATCACCTCTGAGCGCAGGACGTGAGTGTCCTTGCTTTGCACTGAGGTGGGGACCACGCAGCTGAAGCGCGGGGGTCTTCGAGCGAATTGGAGTGAATATCTTCTCACTTTATTATCCCCATAACCCATCTCGACCCTCCGGGGATGGCCTGCCAGGCCTCGGCCCGTGTGGCGAGGGGTTGAATTAACTCGGGTGACTGGCCGCACGGGGGCAGAACACTTATGAGTAATGGAAGAGGAAGTTTGCTCTCTTTTTGAAAGTGTTTTATTTTTTCCGCTATCACAGCGGTTGAATGCTTGGGCGCATGAACGGACCCATTGTTTGCACAAAACACATTTCCCTCTGTACCCGGAGTTGAACAGGGTGTCAAGAGATGTAAGAGGCTGCTTGAGGGGCGGTCCAGCCGTAGCGAGATCTGACCCCGACCTCTTCCTGTCTCGTAGATCAGGATGACGCCTGAGGTGGCAGGTCCAACGCAATCTTGGGTCGGGGTCCCTGGCGCTTAGGAAGAGGGTAGCGTTTGGCTGAGCTAGAGCGTCCCTGCGTCTGCTGCGCTTTAGCGGACTGAACGGTGGGGGCGGCAGGTCCTGGTTTCGTGGGCTGCTGAGTTGGCGCAGACTTAGGGCGAGCAGAGGCAGCAGCGGAGCTGGAGCACTTAGGCGGGAAATGTCGCATAGCCTGGGAAGATTTCTGTGCCTCCGTGAAGCGCTCAGCGAATCCTTCGACCGCTGGGCTGAAAAGGCATTTGGGAGAGACTGGAGCATCGAGGAAGGGGATCTTATCCCCATCCTTAATCTCTGTCAGCGTCAGCCACAAATGGCGCTCGAACACCACAAGGATGTCCATTGATCTCCCGATCGCCTGGGCGGTGGTCTTGGTGGCGTGCAGAGCCAGGTCGATTGCGCTCCTCGGATCCCTGAGGGTAGCAGGGTCCAGGCCAAACTCATCGGAGGATGCGAGGATTTTGGCCTGGAAGACCTGGAGGACCGCCATTGAATGACGCGCCGAAGCCGCCTGTCCAGCTGAAGTGTAGGTGTGTCCAGCGAGAGCTGAAGAGGTCCTACACGGCTTGGATGGGTGAGCGGCCTTTGCTCTCCAGCCGATGGGCGTGGGCGGGCAGAGATGCGCTGCCACTGACTCATCTAGTGGAGGTGGCTTATCTTACCCCTTTTCTTCAGTGCCGTCGATGGAAGTGAGGGCGGATGAAGAAGCAGTACGGAGGCGGGCAGAGTAGGGAGCGCGCCATGATCTGGTGAGCTCGTCATGGACCTCCGGGAAAAACAGAGAGGAACGCTGACGAGGGGCCTGGCGGCGCCCCTGCATTCATCCAGACGGCTGCGAGAGTGCTCCTCTGGCGGAGACCACTCTAAACCCAGCTCTTCAACAGCTTTGGAGAGGATACGGAGAAGCTCGGCATCCATCCCGTCTTTGGTGGCGCTGGGCACGGACAATGGTGAGTGGGTGGGGTCATTCACTGAGCACAACAGCTCCTCTGCATCCTGTCATCAAGCAGCTCGTCCTCACTTCCCCCAAATGAGATCAGGTCGCTTGCACCAGCAGAGGGACGCTGATCAGACCGGGAGAAAAGGACAGGGGAATACTCTCTCTGGGGTGAAAGTGAGGCACACGGGATCTGGGCCGACGTGGGCACGCTCGCAGCTGGTCGCTCGACCCCTCTGCCCGGCTGTTTTTTCCTCACAGGTCCCTGGGAGGAAGGAAATGGGAGGGTGCGAGGGGCGGAGTCGCTCTCTGAAAAGAAAGCAATCCGTGAGCGGAGAGAGGCGAGACTGACGCTCTCACAGTGGGAACAAATAGCTCCCGTGAGCGCAGCTTCCGCATGGGATTTCCCCAAGCTGCATGGGATTTCCCCAAGCAGGAAACGCTCCGTTTTTTGGCCGTCATGGGCGTGCAGGGGAGACCCGCACGGCGTGGCATTTTTTTACTCTTTTAGAAGTTCTTTTAATATCGCCAGATGGTGGCAGGGGAAACGGACCAGAACTGCTGTGTCGCTGGAGCGGTGGAGATTCAGGTCAGCCGTGCTGAGAGGTCCCGATTCCAGCTGCGAAGGCGTGTCAACGGCGAGTGGCTTCGGATCAGCTTGAGGACGTAGAGTCGTCACTGAAGGAGAAGAAATTTGAGAATCCTGTGGCGAACGCCCGCTTATATAGCCAGATGCCCCGCCCATTCTGGCGGGCATCTCTGCTGCCTAGCCATTGGATCGTTTTTAATACATTGCACGAACCAATGGCCGTGCAGTTTCACTGTGTGAATGAAAAGGCTTCAGTTCAGGAGAAAAATGTTTTTTCCCATATGCGTCTAGCAGACACAGTATGAGTGTATTATCGAAAGGGAACAAGCAGTTAGTAAATAAATAGAGTGCACATCTAAAAGGGGCAAGTTTTTTTCAATTACTGTAATGCTGACCATTTACATAAGATAATTGAAAAAATGAATGTATATAAATATGTACACACATTCACTCAGTTATGCACATGTCTACATGCCAAAAAATAAACAAATAAACTGGTTTTGCATCAATTTGGCTTAACAGGGATATTTAGTCAATAATAGTGTATTATTTAGAACAATCTAAATAATTAATGAAGGGGTGCCAGATCTTTTTTTTTTTTTTTTTTCAGATCCTCTTTATGATTAGTCCATCTGATCTTGCAAGGCAGAGGCAAGATATTATATCTCTGATCCACTGGATGTAAATGGGTGGAACAGCATCCTTCCACTTTAGTAGTATTGCTCTGCATTCAAACAAGGAAGAAAAGGCAAGGACTTTACCCATTGATGCTGATAACCATGAGTCTTCTGGGGAAACACTAAATAATGCAACGAGAGGATCTGGTAACATGCGCTGGAGAACTGCTGAAAGAGGCTTAAATTCAGACCACCAGTAGTTCAGAACATGTGAACTAGTAAACCCTTAGCACATTGACAGCTATTACGCATACATAGGTAAATTTGGGCTCATTTGACTTTTGACATATAAGCGTAATGACTAAAATGAGTGCCAAGCCAAGCACACATCAATGATGACTGAACCCGCTTGAGGACACATGCAGGCCCATGTGTCATCTGAGCCTAATCTGCCAAGAGCTTCTTCCTAGTTGTATCTAAAGAAGAGGATGCTCAACCACAATTTTATTTGTTTTAAAGCAGCAACTAATTGGTTTATAAACACAAGTAACATGACACGTCCATAAAACTAACAAGCATATCAATTGTCTTCATAAGAGTGTGAGCAAGGTCATCTGAGGCATCAGACTTACAGTCAGCTCTGAGCGCTGTGTTAAATGGATAGTGCAAGCAGTTGACAGTAGCCACTGACTTCCATATAGAAATAAATACTATGGAAGTCAATGGCTACAGTCAACTGTTTGGTTACCAACATTCTTTAAAATACCTTATTTTGTGTTCAACAGAAAAAAGAAACTCACACAGGTTTGGAGCAACATGATGGTGAGTAAATGATGACATAATTTTCATTTTAGGGTGAACTATAACCCTTTAATCCACAGTTGTCTTTATACAAGGATAAGATTTAAGGATCTATCTATCTGTCTGTCTGTCTCTCATCTGTGTTTTGGATATTCAGGTAGTTTATTGTGGTTTTTACACAAACACAAATGTCAAAATTATACAGCTTCTTATATTTTGTTTTGTTATATGTTGGCAATAAATTCCTGGTTTAAGGTGGCACTTGTCATGCTGTGACTGGCTCAGAGGAGTTCTGTAACACACATATCTCGAAAAGTAACAACTGTAAATTTCTTTAAAACCTGTACAGATTCTACAACAGATTCTATTTTTTTTTAAAACCATGCCCATCACAGATGTTTTATAAAGAAATAAACATTTTATTACAGAAATACAACAAAGAACGAATAATAAACAATAAAATAGATTTGGGGTGTGCTATATTGAACGTATTGCAGTATATTTCGTCTGTCCCTTGCATTCCATTGCTGGTTGTGATATTAGGCCTTTATGTAAAAAAAAAAAAAATTACAATTTACAATTAGTTTTCTAATGAAAACATCCTTATAGGAAGACCTCAATGTAAAAACAAACAAAAATTAAAATTAAAAATTAAATTAAAATTAAATAATTACATGCAGCGTGGATTGTGATATAAACATGTGTCTGGCAGATCTCAACAAAACAAACAAATAAACAACAACAAAATAGCCAGTTGGCACGACCTTAAGAGAGCGCTCGCACATCTGACCACGTGATACGATTCCTGGAAAGTTCCTGGAAATTAGTCTTTTGTATACCAGTCTTTTTAAATGAGGATTAAGTAGTTAACGACGAGCGCACACACACAGAGAAAAAAAGATTAGTAAGCTAAATCAGTCTAAGATCACTAAACTACTGGATAGAGTAATTATATGTGTCCTGCTCGCTTGGCGCGCGTTGTAACGCGTTTGGACGCGCGGTGCGCCGCGGTGCGCTTGCAAACAGTGCGAGACATATAGTGTCGCCTTTTGTGGAGTGTCGCTCCCGAAAGAATCAATGCAAATACACGGAAAAACGCGTCCCGATCTGCTGAGCATCAGGGGGTGCTGGTCGTTTGACAGTGAGCCGATCAGTGTTTCCCATTAATAATAAATGATGGGTCTAAATCATGGTGCCATTGAACGTCTGTAACGTGAAACGCGCTGGACTTGATTGCTTATTGCTTTCACTTAGACAAAAGGTAAGTGCTGTGCGCTTTCTCCGACTGTCACCTTTCAGGCTCAAATATATATTCTGCTTTATTTCCTCTGATTCATTATGTCTCATATAGCAGCTACATCAAACAATTCGTGCATTTAGAAGTAACGTATCTTCATTTACACGTTCAGGAGAAAATACACTCGTTTATCTTATTTGTCACACTATCATTTACCAGGAGCTGTCAATGCAATTTCCTAGTAAAGGCAGTTCTGCGTATTTTGCCGTCTCTCAAAGGCAGCCTTTGTTTTTATTCCTCATGCACGTGCGCAATGAGCCATTCACACAGAAGACGGACGTTTGTAATGTTAATGAGGCTTATGAAGATAGTCATTTCGCTCTTTTATCCAATTAAAAACAACAACAGAACAAATAACCGTAGCTGACCTTTGGATTCGTCAGTGGAGATTAACACGAAATGGCCACTTTCATTTATCACTTTATGAGAGTATTTCAAATAACCAATTAGAAATGAGCTACAGGGGTGAAATGTCATATGTGAGCACCACCCTCCCGAGGTGACAGTAGAGGATTTAAGACAGTATAAAAAATTAAGGATTTAGAGGACAAAAACTATTTTAAGGTAAGACGAGAAATTTCGTTTCTGACTTAAGACTACAACCCAGTTCCAGATCAGGATAATGAATGTTAAATGACAGAACTGGTATCACTACTGTTTAGTGTGATAGCTATATAACGTTCACACAAGCTTTTCATTTATGTGTGTAAAAAACTATAAATACCATGTCTGAGTAGACGGGAAGGGATGTAACATTTTCCATTCTGCTGGAGACACAAATATTGAACAAAACAGGACAGTGTTGCTACGCTTACCACAGTTGTGTGAGTGACTAACACACACTCTTTCGTTTAGCTGTTTCATGTTTTTGCATATTAGTTTTTTTGTTTTATGTTATTTTAAATGATTTTTAACGTCTCCTATACGGTGGCCTTATTGAATTAAACGATTCAAATGAAATGAGGGTGACGTGGGATGACATAATTATTTTGAAGAAGTACATTTGATTATACTACAAATGCATGCATGTCCACCCCTAGCTTCTCTCAGGTAATGTGGAAGATTGTAGCACAAGCACTCCTTGTAGGCCTACTTGACATCAATTTACACGGTTTTATGCAGCTGACAAATATGGAAATATTATATCAGGGTTTTAAAAAAAACAACACAAAAAACAAAACATGGTTAAAAATCATCTTTGTGTTTTCAGATCGGCGCAGCCAAACAAAATCCACGGACGCTGTGGAAGACTTCTCGCATGTTTTGGTCGATTGTAAGAGTCAGTCGTCTTTGAAGGATAATTATAGACATTGACTGGATGCAGAACGCCGTTCTCCAATGACCTGTCACTCATCCGACTCCACGGAAAGCATCGAGAATGAAAGGAGATCGCAAACCGAAACCCAAGTCGCGGAGTCCGACCAGAGTCGCATTGCCACTGCCATGAGAGACCTTAAAAACACTGGTAAACGTTTACTGCTCGTTTCACTTACATATTCTCTTCATTTGCTTCTGTAACTCTCACTGAATTCATGTTGTATGCAACACAGCCACAGGCAGTGATTCATATAGTTCAAACATAATTATCATAATGCGTCAAATTTGATGTTAAAAGTGATAACAGTCTATTTTAAAAAGATTAACCTTCTATATAAAATTTCAATAAAATGTTTAAAGGTCGTTTTGAGTGTACTTTAATCTCATAAATCAAACTAGCAGCAGGTCTACACTATATCATGCTTTTGGCATGAGTTTGTTGATATATTCAAAGCAGATATGAATTCATTTTATGAATGTCAAATAGTTGAAAATGTTGTTTCAGGACTGCTGTTAATGTTTTTATTCATTTGTGTGACAATTTGCATCTGGTGTGTTGTTTCGGGGCTGTTGTTTGAGCAGAAGATAATAATGAAAATATCAGAGAAGTGAATGTCAAGAAAAAAGTATAGGCTATGTAAATCCAGTAATTATTTTTTACATTAAGGGGCCATTTTCACCATGTTTGGATTTCCAGGGGCATGTTTTTTTATTTTATGAATCCATTTATTTTCTATTAAATTATACAGTTTTTCATTGTTGTATGTCAGTATTTGAATTTAATACATTAATTAATCCAAATAATTAGATGTAATGTATGAAGTGTAATTAAGATTAATTAAACATAAAAAAAGAACAATATCAGACATTACAAATACAAAAGTTTTTGCAATTGCATTTTCCCCCCCACATTCCACATGAATTCTGGGGGCATTTTTGTCACTTTCTGTGGCATTTGTCCCACAAGCCCCCCTTTCTGACCATGATATGAAGTATGCGAGTGAATATAAGTTGGAACTATGCGAATTTCCTGACAAAGCTTTTACTGTTTACATTTTCTGTTTGCTTTTTGTGCAACAAAAGAGTGACATTATCATGTCTATGAAGCTTTTGTTCTATTTCCTGGTCTGGCTGGAACATTTGTCCTCAATGGTTTGCGTCTCTGTCACATCCCTTTCTGGTTTCAAGTGCATGAGCAAATTTAGTCAGCACTGCACTGTATAAAAGAGAAACACAACATAAAGTCATTATGATGCTGCAGCGAGATCCGTTTGTAGGTTTGTTTGTTGCTGAGAAAAACAATGGGAGCAGCTTTTGGGAACATCTATCAAGCATCCTCCATCAAATATGTCAGATACTCCCAAGACAAATAGTCAGATGGTCTAGTTCAGTATTTCAGGGAAAATATGTCATTTATGTTGAAATTTCTGCCGTCTTGTTTAGTCTTGCTACGCCACAGTTGCCATAATGTTTTCAATTAACATTCATTTAACAGCTCATTTCGGAAGTGCTTGGTTTCTGCTGCATTATCAGATGTGAATTAGCTCTTTAAATCAGGGCACAGTTGAGAGGTTGAAAGACATGATGCATCCTCTTTTGAAAGCCAAAATCTCAGCAGTGACTCCGAAAACTCCTGATAAAACAACAGCCGAATAGCCAGGATATGACTGTAGCTGTGACCGTTTTTGTAAGCGTGTCTTTAGAGGGACATGTTATGGGTCTCATGTTACACAAGCAAGAGACTGAAACAGATTCTGTGGAAGAGGATACGTATATGACCATCTCTGTGTCTTCTTTTCTTGGAAGCAGGCTGGTATTGGGGCAGCCTGACAGCCAATGAAGCCAAGGAGATCCTGCAGGACACGTCAGAGGGGACATTTCTGGTCCGAGACAGCTCTCAGAGGGACTACCTCTTCACCATCTCCGCCATGACATCTGCGGGACCCACCAACCTGCGAATCGAATACAAGGACGGCAAGTTCAAGCTGGACTCCGTGGTGCTGGTCAAACCCAAACTCAAGCAGTTCGACAGCGTCGTCCATCTCGTGGAGCACTATGTGCAGCTGTCCCGGACATCTTGTAAGGGCAGGACTACCCCTCTCGCCCCGTCCAATGGCACCGTGCAGCTGCTGCTCACGACTCCGGTGTACACAGCCACACCATCTCTGCAGCATCTGTGTCGTATTGCCATCAACAAAACCACACGGCGGGTACAAGAACTGCCTTTGCCGAACCGGCTGAAGGATTACCTGACAGACTACACTTATAATGTATAGAACCAGATGGACAATGTTGACCATAAGTGCTGAGGTTCTATGGATCATAGACCCAGTGATAATGGGGTGCTGATGTCCCGTTTAGGATCATTTGCCTGGGATCCCTCATCTTGTGCCCAAGGATTACTTTAAAATGATAGTTCACACAAAAAATAAAAAATCTTGTCATTAATTACTCACCGTCATGATGTTCCAAACCTGTTTGAAGATATTCCATTTTTGTCCATATAATGAAAGTCAATGGGATCCAAAAGAACACTGTACTCCATTGACATTCATTGTCAACATCAACATTTTTCAAAACATATTCCATATTTTCTGTTGTCAGTTTTGGTGAGTAAATAATGACAATGCAAATTTCTGGCTGAACTATTCAGAATATCATAACAGTGTTAAGTGTCCTTCATTGTGCACTTAACAAGTTTATGGCCTGTAGATGGATATTCTACAGTCAATTTTTAATGAGCGACTGAGCAGTATCTGTGAGGAGCATTGGCCTGCACTGACATCTGTGGGTTTCTACCTGTAGTACGCACATCAGATAAACAGGATGCCTCACGGTGTGACCATGCGTCACTTTTAAAGGAAGAGTTCACCCAAAAATGAATAGCTCAACCTTAAACTCGATGTTCTTTATTCTGTAGAACATAAAATAAGATATTTTGAAGAATCCTGCAGCTGTCTTTGTCCATATATTGAAGTCAGTGGTGTTCAAAAAGTACACTCTTAAAAATTCCAAAAGGAGTTTTGCAGTGATTCCATAAAGGAACCCTTTTCGGTCCCCCAAAGAACCTTTCAGTGAACAGTTCTTAAAAGAACAATTTTTTCTTAGTGTGAAGAACATTTTAATACTCTAAAGATCCTTTTTCCACTATAAAGAACTGAAAAGGTTCCATGGATATTATAGGTTTTTTGTGAAAACATACAAATTATTTTTATTTTTAACATGAAATAAATCCATATGACTCATCTGGCATATTCCAAATAAGGATTATTTACTCTCCAATCACTGATCAAAGCACACAAACGCAGACCACATTAACTATGGTGGCACAATCATCCACTGATGTCAAACCTCATTGGGATGTTAATTGATGTTTGAAGCATTTTCTTTTATGTTCCACAGAAGAAAGCAAACCATATGAGTTTGAAACAACATGAGGGTAACATGAGTAAAGGATGACAGAACTTTCATTTTTGGGTGAGCTATGCTTTTATTGCAGCTGGTGTCTGAGATGTTCTGCATCCTGTGTTTGAGACATGGGAGTTTGAAACTGTATGCTTTTTGACTATGTTTTATTTGCTCATTATCCATGTTATATTTTTGTACTGTAGTCATAGATGATCATTTGATGTCATGGTTGCCCAAGGAACTGCTGGGAACTGGCAAGTACCTTGCAATATTATATACTGTATACCCCAATACATGTCATCATGATAACGTAATACCTACTGAAAAATTACATGGAAAAAAATAGCCCTTTTAAAGCCATTTTTCAAACAAAAAATGTATTCAACATATACGCTACCATTTGAAAGTTTGGGGTTAGACTGTTAAATACTTTAATTCAGCAAGGACACATTGAAGTGAACAAATGTGTCAGTAAAGATATTAATAATGTTACAAAGGATTTCCGTTACAGGTAAATTCTGTTCTTTTGAACGTTGAAGAATCCTGAAAAAAAATGTAGTGCAGTTTCATCAAACATAATTAAGCAGCACAATGATTTCTGAAGGTTTATGTGACATTGACGACTGGAGAAATGGCTGCTAAAAATTCACCTCATCACAGGAATAAATTACATTTTAATATATTATTAAATAGAAAACTGTTTGAAATTTCACAACTTTTTTGCTCTATTTTTGATTTAAAAAAATCAATGCAGCTTTGCTGAGCATAAGAGACTTTCAAAAATATTGGAAAAACATACTAATCCCTAACATACAAAATTTTGAATGGCAGTGTATATAAAAAAACCTCTTAATTTAAAAGCTCAAACTTGCTTAAACAGGTCCTCGCCATTCCCCAACATTTAAGGGTGCGTACTTTGCAAATAAAATATACCACCGGCTTAGTATTTTATTGCACATTCTGAACCAAGAGGTAATTTAGCAGCATGGTTTGTTTCAGCTATTGTTGCATATGGTCAAGAAGTATTGGCCTGTGTTAACCCTACCTCAGGAGGGTGTCGTGATAAACCTGCATGCTGATTGGTCGTATTCGGACAATATTTGATTCTATACTGAATCTTAATTTTTGACACAGACCAAAAAAAAAAAAAAGACGTACTAGGTCAGAAGCTTTTTATTCTCTCCTTACTGCTATTTGTGGAGAGATTATAAGAAAAATTGGATTTTCCTCTGAAGTTCCTCACTAATCTGACCTCCTTTCTATTTTGGTTTAATGAAACATACATAATTTTATCCCTTCAAGAATGGGTCGCTCAATGTATTCTATTCACCATTGTTCTTGGGTGCTAAATTCCTGCATTTTCTCTCTATGCTTAGTCTTTCAGTTAAAGCATTCGAATAGTATTGTCTAAAAAGCATTGCGCTAAAAATGATTACAGGTTGGTGCTTGATTTTGCCATTATTTTTAAATTAAGAAGTTCCTTATTTAATATGACTTAATTTAATAAACCAATCTAACAGAAATTCTTAAATCATTGGGAAGCTGATCTCAGATCAGCATAAAAGGTAATTCTGCCAACATCTCTAAGATCCAGTATACTATTGTCAATATTATTCGTCGTCTTCCTTGAGGACATGGTATATCTAGGGTAGTAAGTCTGATATGATCTCTTTGCCACTACAAAATTCCACTAATATAATTTGACAACATTGTGCTGCATCATGGGGTGAATGGATTGTCTCCTAAAAAGTGAGAAATAAAAGCAAGCATAGCTTTAATTTCTGTTCTGTGTGTTCTTTGGTAATGTCTGATAGAGGACTTGGGAAATATGATTTCATTAAAAAAAACAAAGTTAAAAAAATAAAACAAAACAGCGTTTGTTTTCTACAACAACTTCACTCTTTTATTTCTGCCCCAAAATGAGCCAATCATGTGCAGAACAGATAATAACACCCATCATCAAGGTCACACACCCACAACCTGGCAACCTCTCAAACCTTTAGTAAACCCACATCCTAAATGGAGTTCTGGTTTCTAATGTTCTGAAAATATACAGATAATCCAAGTGTATTTGGTGTTTGTATGGAAATTGTTTGTTTGGTTGTTTAGAAGATTCACTTTTTAATCCAACAGTGTTTGCAAGAATTTTGCATCATAATATTGAATTTATAAGTATTTTTGTTGTGTACATTTTCAGGCGTTTTTCTTTGAAAGTGTTTTGTCTTTGCCACCTGATTTGGAAAGTTTCACTCCCAATTTGCCCAGTCCATTTTCCATTTCTACAGCTTTTCTTGTCCCCGCCATGTTTTTTTTTAGCTTGCACCAAAGCATGGAAATTCTGAGTCAACAATTTGAGTCACTTCATATTTTCCAGGGATTTTTAGAGTGAATTGTGTGTACAAAGGCTGTATATTTGCAGACGTTTCATCGAGAGGCAACCGGCTAGCCGATCAGTGCAAGAAAGTAACTATTTCTCTGTTAAATATTGACACCGTTCCCAAGAAAGAGCTGCTAAAAGCAGGAGTTCTCCTTGTCACAGCACAAAAGAGTTGTTTAGTCAAAGATAACGTGGAGATAGCACTGTTTTCCAGGTAATCTAAACTTCATTGGATTTTACATGGAAATTGGATGTAATTGACCCCACAAGTGCACCGTCACAGTCACAAACACATTTAAGTGTTGGCTTCAGCATGTTAGAAGAACAGCGTCATCCTATCCAAATTACTACAAATAACTTAATGTTTAAAGTTACACCAACAAAACCTGACATCCTATATATATATATATATATATATATATATATATATGTGTGTGTGTGTGTGTGTGTGTGTGTGTGTGTGTGTGTGTGTGTGTGTGTGTGTGTGTGTGCGCGCGTCCGTCCGTGTGTGTGTGTGTGTACATCAATGATTTCTTGCAGGACTTTTTAAAAATGTTGTACCTAAATTAAATGTTATAAAGTGTTACCTAGAATACATAATTTATCTTTATGAATTTTTAAGACATAAATAATTTTGTGACTATGATAAGACTATGATATTTTGACATCTTTTGACAAAATGTATATATGATATTTTAACCTTTGTGTTACCATGACAATTTTCATAAATTATAGTATAATTTTGATGTTTGTGATAATTAATAAGACCAATGATGATGATACATTTAATATATGATATTTTAACCTTTGTGTTACCATGACAATTTTCATAAATTATAGTATAATTTTGATGTTTGTGATAATTAATAAGACCAATGATGATGATACATTTAATGTGTTTATATTTTATTATTATGTTATATATATATATATATATACACATACATACATATACTGTCATGAAAAAGTTAGGTCACTGAATTCCATGGTTTTCTGTATTAGGAGGACATCATAAAAAATTATCTGGTCCTTGGCAGGTCTTAAAATTTGGAAAATAAAACCTCAGATGAACAACATCACATTATATATCACACTGTGTTATTATTTAATTAACAAAAATTAAACCAAAATTGAAAAACCCTGTGTGACAAAGTAAGAACATACCCTTTGATTCAGTTGCCTGTAGATCCACTTTTAGCAGCAATAACTTGAATTAATCATTTTCTGTATGACTTAATCAGTCTCTCACATCATTCTGGAAGACTTTCGTCCCACTCTTCTTTACAACGTTTAGTCTAGTTTATTGAGGATTGAGGGCATTTGTTTATGCCCTTGATTCGTTTATTTTCAGCCGTTCTGTTGTAGATTTGCTGGTGTTCTTGGGATCATTGTGCTGTTGCATGACCCAATATTGGCCAAGCTTTAGCTGTTGGACGGATGTCCTCACATTTGACTCTAGAATACTTTGGGATACAGAGGAGTTCATGGTCGGCTCAATGACTGTGAGGTGCCCAGGTCCTGTGGTTACAAAACAAGCCCAAAATCATCACCCCTCCACCAGCATGTGTGACTTCTGGTATGAGGTGTTTGTGTTGAAATGCTCTTTAGGTTTTCACCAAACGTGGCATTATGGCCAAACATCTCCACCTTGGTCTCATCTATTCAAAGGACATTGTTCTAGAAGTCTTATGGTTTGTTTAGATGCAACTTTGCAAATCTACAATGTGCTGCCATGCTTTTTTAGATAGAAGAGGCTTTTTTTCTGGCAAGCCTTCCAAACATGCCAAACTTGTCCCATATTTTTCTAATTGTACTGTCATGAACTTTATGGTTTCACTTGTTAGCTGAGGCCCGTAGTCTGCAGTGTAGTTCTTGGGTTTTCTGCCATTTCTCTGAACATTACGCGGTCTGATCTTGGGGTGAATTTGCTGGGACGTCCACTCCTGGGAGGATTGGTGTCTGTTTTGAATGTCTTCCACTTG
>NW_015505187.1:1215840-1228962 GCF_001515645.1 Sinocyclocheilus grahami | reverse complement strand
TATATATATATATATATATACACATACATACATATACTGTCATGAAAAAGTTAGGTCACTGAATTCCATGGTTTTCTGTATTAGGAGGACATCATAAAAAATTATCTGGTCCTTGGCAGGTCTTAAAATTTGGAAAATAAAACCTCAGATGAACAACATCACATTATATATCACACTGTGTTATTATTTAATTAACAAAAATTAAACCAAAATGGAAAAACCCTGTGTGACAAAGTAAGAACATACCCTTTGATTCAGTTGCCTGTAGATCCACTTGAATTAATCATTTTCTGTATGACTTAATCAGTCTCTCACATCATTCTGGAAGACTTTCGTCCCACTCTTCTTTACAACGTTTAGTCTAGTTTATTGAGGATTGAGGGCATTTGTTTATGCCCTTGATTCGTTTATTTTCAGCCGTTCTGTTGTAGATTTGCTGGTGTTCTTGGGATCATTGTGCTGTTGCATGACCCAATATTGGCCAAGCTTTAGCTGTTGGACGGATGTCCTCACATTTGACTCTAGAATACTTTGGGATACAGAGGAGTTCATGGTCGGCTCAATGACTGTGAGGTGCCCAGGTCCTGTGGTTACAAAACAAGCCCAAAATCATCACCCCTCCACCAGCATGTGTGACTTCTGGTATGAGGTGTTTGTGTTGAAATGCTCTTTAGGTTTTCACCAAACGTGGCATTATGGCCAAACATCTCCACCTTGGTCTCATCTATTCAAAGGACATTGTTCTAGAAGTCTTATGGTTTGTTTAGATGCAACTTTGCAAATCTACAATGTGCTGCCATGCTTTTTTAGATAGAAGAGGCTTTTTTTCTGGCAAGCCTTCCAAACATGCCAAACTTGTCCCATATTTTTCTAATTGTACTGTCATGAACTTTATGGTTTCACTTGTTAGCTGAGGCCCGTAGTCTGCAGTGTAGTTCTTGGGTTTTCTGCCATTTCTCTGAACATTACGCGGTCTGATCTTGGGGTGAATTTGCTGGGACGTCCACTCCTGGGAGGATTGGTGTCTGTTTTGAATGTCTTCCACTTGTGAATAATCTTCCTCAGTGTAGAATGATGGACTTCAAATTGTTTGGAAATTGCGGTGTCACTCTTCCCAGATTGATGGCAGCAACAATTGCTTCTTTAAAATGATTGCTGATGTCTTACCTCCTTGGCATTGTGTTAACACACCTGAAGGCTCCAGACCATCAAACTGACAAAACTTCTGCTTTTATAGAGATGCTCACACTTGCTGATGATCAGTTAATCAAAGGCATTTGATTAGCAGTGTCTGACTGCTACTTACCCTCTTAATTCCTATGTTAATAGTATGGGTGTCCTAACTATGTCACAAATGTTTTTTCCATTTTGGCTTTATTTTTGTTAAATAAAAAATGGCACGGAGCAAAATGTCATGTGTTGTTCATCTGAGGTTTTATTTTCCAAATTGTAAGACCTGTCAAGGACCAGATATTTTTTTATGTCCTGATACGGAAAACCATGGAATTCAAGAGGGTGTTCTAACTTTTTCACATGACTTTCGCATTTTTGTACATGACTTTTATATATACAGTATATTACTTCTGACATAGCATGAAAATAAAGCTGTATACAGTTTAATATGGAATATAATATAGTTAGTAAGGGAAGCAGTATTAGTTATTTTTGTCTCTGATCACATAGGACCAATGACAATGATACAGTTAGCATATGTTATCATTTATATTTTATTAATATATTTTAATATCCATAATTAATCATTTTTCTTTAGACAAAACGTTAGGTAGTTGGATGGGATTTCAGTAGAAATTCCAAGTGACGGAATAATAAATTAAATGCTGAAAGATGCACAAACACATATGTTGACCTGAAACTTGACAGTGGTTGAGGGCAAGAGGACCTGAACTGACCCAGTGAGGAATGTTCTGGATCTCACATCTCTTTACATGACCGGACCTGACACTGGCTTGGTGAACGTCTTAACAGCTCATGTGGTCAGGTAAACAGGATTTAAAAGATCAGTTCAGGGGCGAGGGCTATTGAACTCTCACCTCATATCACATGCACAAAACAATTCAGTGGACTACTTCAGCTCAAAGTCTTCATGTTGTACTGTACAGCTGATAAAAAAATGGTTCGCAAAAGCACATGTGACACCTTTTGTGTCATTATGGCATTATCAAGACCAGATGATGATAATATCAAACTGTTCATTCAAATTTGAGGCAGGAGTGGTGCCATGTGCAGAAACACAATATATGGAACATCATGCAGAGCTATGGTTGATAATATGAAACCGATTATTAACATTAGAATGATAAAACATTAGATTAAATGGATAAGATTAACAACTAAAAATGTTAAATGTTTGAAACATGTAGTGATTGTACAGTACAGTTTTACAAAAAATATCCATGTCCTTATTATATGCTTCCAATTTAGTTTGAAGTCCTTAAGCCTCAAAAATAATGGATTCTCTGAAGGGAAAATCCCTTCTAACAGATTTTAAAAGGCTTAGTGTAAAACGTGCTTGTTGGTAAAGCAGGCCTTCTGTATGGTTATATAAAGAGCCATACCATAAATTAAATGAATTGAACATATAGCGCATTGTTTGCTTGAGGACACGGGGTTGAGCACTGCAAAAGGCAATGACGGTATGGACCCTCAGGATTATACAAATAATACCAAGGGGGATTTACATAGATACATCCAACTTCTTGCAGCTCATAAATGCCATGATATTTAAATAATCCGCTCTTCCTGGAACAACTGTTGCTCTACAAAATCATAGCCAGTGTTTGAAAGACTAAAGCCACTTTAATGGCAAAAGAAAGCTTAGCGTTTCAAACAAGTGCTTTAACCAAATGTCAAGAGGACAAGAAAATATATCCAACAGAACTTTCCTAATCAGGGGACAATGTCAGCAATAGGCAGCTTTATATACAATGTTTTTGTAAGAGTCATCACAGGACAAACTGGAAAGACAAGAGCATCACTCAATAATATCACTCGCGCTACATCATGTGAAAAGAAGAGAGCGAAAGAGAGACAGAAAAAAGACTGTAATAATAGTCCTTCGCAAACGTTTACTGTGGTAACTATAGTTTAAGCTAAAATATCAGAGTTGCTCTAGTTATTGTTACCACAATAAACTATATATGTCTGCGAAAGTAAAGACATAACACATTCTAAAGTTTTATATAAATGTGTTGCATTAATAATACAGAACGCTACCTACCTAGAAAATCCAGCTTTTTATTGAAGGTTTCTGAATAGGTGTCTTTGTGCCTGGAAAGGATAAAAGCAGCTCTATTATGTTAGGTTATAATACAATTTCTAAGGGTATTTTTTGTTTGTGATCATTATTTCTGCACAATGATTAGCCTAAATTACTCAATTTGTTTACACACATTACACAAATGCGGGAACAACAATGATGCCAAACATTAGTTCCTCCTGCTCCTCGTTTCCAGCCGGTAGAAATTAATGCGACATTACGCGGAAAAGTCATGTTGTAATACACAATGTATTACACAGGCCAGCGCAAACTTATGATATTTATGTGATATATATTCACAAACACCCCTTTATATGCATTTACCAACAGTTATTGATAGGTTAACGAAGAATTCGCCGACGTTGTAGTAAACTCTTCATAGTTCAGTCAGTTGTTATGGTTAACAATCTGGGTTTTTACCATAGACTGTGGTTTTTACTGGGTCATCGGGTTCAAATATGGACCCAAAACACAAAAAACTGCTCCGATCTCAGCGGCTTTTTCTGGCCGAGGAGCTTTTAGTGGACGACATGATCATACAGTATTTATACCAGGAGGAGATCTTAACGGAGCGTCATTTAGAGGAGATTCAGTCTGAGTCGTCAAATAGAAAAAAAACGCTAAAGCTGCTGGATATTCTGCCCACGCGGGGTTCGCGCGCCTTCCATCACTTTATTCAGTCATTAGAGAAAGATTTCCCCTGGATCAAAGACAAATTACTGCGACTGTGTGCTGAAGACACCGAGTCTCCTCCTCCGTCCTTCACAGGTGAGTCCTGCGTGGGTGTACTTGGCTATCGTTTGAGCCACATCTGACAGAACATCCCTTTGGGCTAGCTTTAAGTCGAAAAATACGATTCATAAATAATATAAACAAAAGGAAAGTAAGTACAAGTAAGCACACATGCTATAAATGTCCTCATTTACAGAATAGCCCGATTTATACGCTTGTTTTAAAATGTACTGGTAGCCTATTACTATACTTGTGGGGACATTTGGTCCTCATAACATAGAACAGTCCAGGTACACACACACGCACACACATAGTGGTGTGTGAACTTTATTGTTAACATAAGAGTGGGTGTGGCCATTTGTAACTTACTGTAAATGTATTTAAATAATTGTATTATTTATCACATTATTTTATTATCGTATTCATAAACACATTGATTTGTAGTGCAAATGGTTTTATAGTCTACTGTACTTTACTATCTTCTAGGCCTAGTTATTTATCTGTAGCTCTTAATGAAATCTCACATATTCACAGAAAATAGTCAACATTACTTACGCCTTGAAAACTTAGGTGGATATGCAAATCTACACTGTTTGAACAAATGTCTCCAGACACTGAGGCAGGCATGTCTCACATGTGTGCGAGAGAATAGATATATAATATAAAAATGTTATTTTAGTCAAATATAATAGATATTAATATTGTTATAGTTGTATTGTATAGTTTTTAATAAAATACAAATAATAATATATAACTAAAATAAAAATAAAGTAAATATCACAATATAACACATCAACTAAAACATAATTGTATTTTATAACATCATTCTAAGCCATTTCAAGGCACCAGTTGCACTACACGTAAAGCATTTTGTAGTCAGATGTGTTTCTATTGCCTCGCATTGCTTTCCAGTTTCACCTGATTTCACGCTCTGTCTCATAATGAAACTATTCATTTTTTTAATTGAGATGAGGTTATGAAAGCTAGAGGTCAAGCTATTACATCTCCCGTTTCTGACCGGAGGGTTAAATAACAAGTACTTTAATTGCCCTTCCTAACACTAATCCCTAACACTAAACCCTCTGTTACTAATTCAGAGAACCTACAGGAAATGCATTTAAAGCATAGCAAATTTCCATATGATTCGAAAACGAATGTTTTTGCATATTTACAGTCTGTGAAATGCCTTATTTACATCCACACCAGTCTGGTTTCAGACATTTGTAAAAACAAAGGAGTTCGCTGCATGCACTATGTATATTTCAGCTGCTGTTTCGCTGAAAGACGGCTTATTATCTGCTTTCTGTTGTTTTCCCATGTGAGAACGAAACACCCACTAATAAACAACCCTACACTGACACTCCGCATCCCTCTTTTTAGTCAGTTAACCGAACCCCAGAACACCTTTGAAAAAAACCCAAACCCCTTCCCTCCTAGAAAAACAAGACGTAAAAAGAAAAACAGAAGGAGAGCGAGGTATAAAAAGAAAAAAAAGAGCTGAAGTTGTGTTTTGAGTCTCTCAAGGCCAGGCCGGCTTGGTGCGCTGCCCTGGTTTTCCATGAAAGCTGCATTAATTCCTGGCACTAGCTCTGGGGCCCAGCACTCTCGCCGAGCATCCTCCTTTCTAGGAAAAATATAATCAAAGCTGTTTGTTGGCTGCTCTCCCTCTCCCTCCTGTCTCCAGTTACTGAGTTGAAGATTTTATTATGGTTCAGATGGTAATAAATTGGGGGATGGGGTGGAGTTAGAGAGAAAGCATAAAAGAAACGGAGGGAAAAAAGAAGCGTGCTTGCAAATTTCTTGGAAGTCGAGGACGAGCGCTACTCTGAGCAAGCATTCTTCACACTTAAGTACTCGCTTTAATTTTAAAGCTCTTCTTAGCTTAATAGGTTTGAGTCGTCAGGGGCCGTTCAGGGACACAAACGGTTGTGGTGCTTTGTTCTTCCTTTGCCGCTTTTATTGTCATCCGCTGCTCATATTATTAATATTCATGTCACTATGAATTTGGATCTTGACACCAATGATGTCATTCTGTTGGCATGGGAACATGTTTTTCATTCAAGTTGCTTTCATTCTCCATCGTTGTGACAGGCTCTGAATCTGCAGTGTCACGGACACATTAATAAATGAGACGCATGTTCTGGTTGAATTTAACAAAGCACCATCCTTATGATCTTATTACCTACTTTGAAATCGAGATCAGTCAGGTGGGGACACAATATCCTCGTTTTAAAGTGCATTTGCACACCTGCGAGTCAAGCGTATTCGCATGTTTATTTATGAGATGCTCGCTTTAAGGAAAATTATGCAAATGGTTCCTTAAGCCTTCACCTACGGGTTCTGGGAATTATCGTACCTGATGCTGTAAGGTTTTGAATTTTAAGTTGTTTACAAGGCTAAATGTTCTGTGGCAGGCCTCTAGACAAATTTATCACAACTGGCTTCCATTATAGCAGAAGTTAGCATGTTCAGAACCCTTGGTGACTGCTTGTTAGTGCGGTTGTGAGTCATTCTGGGAGCTTTCTTTTCCAAATCGGCTTGTATGAGACCTTGATCAGACATATTTTTGTTGTTGTTTTGTTCTTTACTTTGCCAGTTTTAGCCAAAGAACTGTCAAAAATGGAAATTTATTCAAACTAATGATGGTAACACTTTAGTATGGGGACTAATTCTTGGACACAATATCCTCGTTTTAAAGTGCATTTGCACACCTGCGAGTCAAGCGTATTCGCATGTTTATTTATGAGATGCTCGCTTTAAGGAAAATTATGCAAATGGTTCCTTAAGCCTTCACCTACGGGTTCTGGGAATTATCGTACCTGATGCTGTAAGGTTTTGAATTTTAAGTTGTTTACAAGGCTAAATGTTCTGTGGCAGGCCTCTAGACAAATTTATCACAACTGGCTTCCATTATAGCAGAAGTTAGCATGTTCAGAACCCTTGGTGACTGCTTGTTAGTGCGGTTGTGAGTCATTCTGGGAGCTTTCTTTTCCAAATCGGCTTGTATGAGACCTTGATCAGACAAAAGGCCATATTTTTGTTGTTGTTTTGTTCTTTACTTTGCCAGTTTTAGCCAAAGAACTGTCAAAAATGGAAATTTATTCAAACTAATGATGGTAACACTTTAGTATGGGGACTAATTCTCACTATTAACTAGTTGCTTATTTGCATTATTAATATATTGGCTGTTTATTATTACTTATAAAGCACATTCTGCAAGACCATATGCTACCCTAGTTTTTCAAACTTAGTTGCTTTTTCATTGTTTTCATTTAGCATTGTTTTTGCATTCCCTATCAGACCAGAATGTGTAGGAAGTTGACAAACAGTGCTCTACATGATCAGTAACATGTGTCCACCAGACTGGTGCTCCAAGTCATCAGACCACGATGACTGTAGTATCTGTTATTTGCACAGCTGCATTTGCGTGTCTTATATCTTCAGGTCAATCCCTTATACGTTTTTAGTCACCCTCTGTAATACCCAGCAGCTGCCAATTCAGCTCAAGAGCTTTTGCACCGTTCTCTATGTGTTCACTTTTACAGTGTATGCCAGCGTCGCCCACAAAGACTATAAAAAAGCTTGAGAACTAGATATCCAGCACATAATATTATCTGGCGGCATATGGCATACATATGGTAAAACATTCACATACAATCCTGTTTCTGTATAACAGAAGCACAGAATTTAGTTTTTTGTGTGCTATATAGCTGCTGGACGGTACAGTGCAACCAAAAGGAAAAATCTGTTGTTTCAAACCTGTATGATGTATTTTTTCCTCAAGTGGACACAAATATAAATTTTTTGAAGAAATAATTTTGTTCGCAAAGAAAACAAAAATAACGACTTTATTCAACAATTTCTTCTCTTCCGCATCAGACTTTGCACGTTCACGACAGTACCACGACACACAGAGACTGACACAGAAGAGAAGAAATTGTTGAATAAAGTCTTTATTTTTATTTTCTCTGGCACAAAAAGTATTCTCGTAGCTTCATAAAATTACGGTTGAACCACTGATGCCACATGGACTATTTTAACAATGTTCTTACTACCTTTCTGGGCCTTGAACGTGATAGTTACGTAGCTGCGCGAGGTCAGAAAGCTCTCGGATTTCATCAAAAATATTTTAATTTGTTTTCCAAAGATGAACGAAGGTCTTACAGGTTTGGAACGGAACGGGGGTGAGAAATTAATTACAGAATTTTCATTTTTGGGTAAACTATCCCTTTAAGAGATCCTGAGTTCATAGTGAGCAGGTAATGTTAAGCTCCAAATAGGACCAAAAAAAAAGTTGTACATATGATTTATATTTTAGAACCCCTGAATGGTTCCAACTCTTAATATACACTAACACCATTCCAAACTTAAGTATTTTTTGAAAGAAATCTCTTATGCTCACCAAAGCTGCATTTATTTGATACAGTAAAAACAGTAATATTGTGGAATATTATATCTCTTTAAATGAATTTTAAGATTTAATTTATTCTTGTGATGGCAAAGCTGAATTTTCATCAGCCATTAGTGTTCAGTGTCATATTATCTTTCAGAAAACAATGCAATATTTTTATGAAATAAAAATATATTTTTACATAAATATAACTTTTGATTTATTTAATGTATCCTTGCTGAATAAAAGTATTCATTTCTAATTTCTTATATATAAAGCTACACCATTTTCACCAGCATCATTCTAGGATGTAGTAACAGTGAAGTCATCGTAACGTGGGATTGATCTCTTAAGATCTTGGTTTTTCAAAGCCATTTTTTGATATAATTACAGTGAACTGAACAGATCAGGTCAGCAACATAGCAAAAAATAGATTCAACAAGTGGGTCGTTATTTTAGGAAAACGTGCTTAACCGAACGTTTGATGCGTATAAAACTTATAAGCAAGTTAATTTATAATAGCAAGCAAGATTGTTCCTAGTAACAATCACATTAGTGTCGGCTAAGCTGGACTCTTCTCCTCGTGTGACTTGTCACCTCTCTGCCTCGCCCACGGACGAACACAGGAAGGAACTTTTAATAATTTGCTTTTGAAACAAGCCAGCACAGTGCTGTTCACTTGTTTTTGTTGGAACATCACATTGACTCTCCTCCTCCGTTCCCTCCACCCATCTCTAGTACAGTCTAATTTCCAGGAACGTTGACTTGAGGAGAGTCTTCCTGTCAGAATGTGGAAGCGGGCTGCAGCGCCTGGCCGTTCCAGCTGGACTCTACACTCGAACTGACTCCTTGATGTGCTGCATCTGTTAGGAATGTTTTGTATTGACGAACAGAGACGACACTCTCATATTGGTGCAGTTTGGAGACGATTGGGAGATTTATCGAGATCAGATGTTGAGCGTCCACAGCCAATTTAGCCACCCAAGATTGTTTTTTGTTCATGTGGCCAAAGCCAAGGCTTACACATGGGCTCTATTAAGGACAGTTAATAGGTCTTAGATTTATGCTCCATTAGAACATTTTGAGCCACTTCATAACACGAAACCATCTGTCTCAAGTTGCTTGTCTAGGCAAATCTTTATAGTTCGACAACAGAGAGATTTTGTGTCTGCATGCATTGCTGCCATTCTGATTTATATGGAGCTGGATTAATAACTTCAACTGATTGTGTCAGTCATCTGAAAAATAACAAACCATAAGTGCTTTTGTGCTGGCCCAGTCAGTTCAGATTTGTACTTTCCCTGCTCATATTTTTACGGAGAAATACCATTTATTTTTGCAAGCAGTTTTTTTCCAGAATGTCTTTTTTTTTAAATAAACATTTTTTATTTACTTACAAAAGTTAAATAATAACCTAAGTTATAAATGGCAAACATATACATTTACCCAAGAAAATATATTCTTTGTGGAAGCGATACTGATCACTGACAACAAAGTTGTTAGGCCAGAGCCAACCAAAAACATAATCAATATATTTTTTTAAAATATAAAATAATAATAATGATATATAATAGAATACATTCTATATAAATAAAATAATAAATTTTATATAATATAGAATTTATATGTTTATGTGTGTGTGTGTGTGTGTATTATCTACATATACACACACACACACACGGACACACATTTAATTTTATATATAAGTTTTATATACATGTAATGTTATATTTTTGTTTTATATACATAATTATATAAATGTAAATTATATTATGTACATTGATTTTTTTAAATTAAACAATTATTTTTATTATGTAATTGTCTTAATTACAATTATTTTAAAAAATAACAAATTTGTCATGTTTTTAATGCACATTAATAGCTCTGGTCTGATAGTCTTCGTGTGAGTGTGTACTTTCCACAAAGGATGTATTTTCATGCGTAAACTTAATTATTCATTCCATTCTTTTTTCTTTAGATGTACAACCATAAGCCACATATGTTTGACCGGACATTTCCATTGGAAAGAGGTGTAATCTTATCTTTCAGTCTGCAGGATTTTCCATTTAGAGCACATCCAGTAATCCAACTGGAATTCCTTACTTGGGCAGCAGAATTGCAGTCATAAGGAATGAGATGGAACGTCTGAAGCCTGATAAAAACTGGAATGTACTGAAATCACGTTTGAATGTATGAAATGTACAGTCTCAGAGGAAGCCAATCACATCAAACCACCATAGTCAGGCCGTTTTAACAACAAAAAAACTATTTTAATGATCAAAAATTGTGCTTATATTTAATTTGAGGCTAATTTGAAGTACACTGAAAAATGTTTTAAGTGCAAGTTATTTATTTTTCATTGGCTCAAGTTAAAAAATATAGATGTGAATCATTACCCTAAATATTTTTTTTAATTGGATGAATGAAAAAAAAAATTCAGTGTAATTTGTGCCTGGATTGCTTGCATGATCATGTTTGTTCTGTGTCATCATGATCAATTTTCAATCTTCACATGATCAGTCTTCACAAAAACCTGTATTGAGCCTAAATGTCCTCAATGAACCCTCCTCTACTGTCCCCATCTCTCTTCAAGAGGAAACAGGAACATTAATGTCACATTGTGATGCTATCCTGCAGGTTTATGTGAGGTTAGATGTGAAATTCTCTGGTTTATATTGTATATTATGGTGATATATACGCCTGTGACTTTCCCTCTTTTTAACTTCAGATAAACAAGCCCAGTCCTGTGACGTCATGCTTGTTGAAAAGCAGGGTTTATTGTGAGATTTCGTGGAATTTTCCAGAGATACGACACAGCTTGCTGTTCCCTAGAGGCTGTGTGTGGGCGGTTCACTATGACCCTGCCCAAAATTAACGAATTTACTTTTCCTAGAGAGACAGAGTGACCTGTTTTAGGAAATTCAAACTCTCACACACATGCACGCTCGCTTACGTCTGTATTTTTATTGCCTTTAAAAAAAAAAAAAACATATTCCTAGTCCTTCAAATTTACTGCATCCTCTCACAGGGATGTTTAATTAATTATGTAAACACTTTCTGCTGTTATGAACGAACTCACGGACACTTCATATAACAAAAGCGTGATGGATAGGCTATATATACTGTACGTCAGAGCTACATGTGTCTCCATACGGCCTCTTAAGACGAAGGTACGGTGACTGTCCCCTCAGATCAAGGCTTCTGCATACTTTATGTTCTTAAAGTGCACAATCTGTTCCCTCCAGCAATCTGGAGTTAAGTGTCCACTGTGCGCGTGGAAATTGAAGCTGGAATGGTCCATCCTATAAAAAAGAAACAATTCTCAGAAAAGTTAAGCATTTCGTCGAAACCCAGGCAATGTTCTTTGCAAAGCACCCTCTCTCTCTCTCTCTCTCTCTCTCTCTGTTTTCGTTCTTTCTTTCTACACTATATTTTTTATCCATTAAACATGTATCTAATGTATTCATTTTGATTAAAAAATTCAAATAAAACCTCTTTTTACTTTACCAGTTTTTTCTTTTGTTTTCATCAACTTTAATCGTGATTGTGCTATAGACATTTTACATTAGTTTGTCGTAACATAACCGACTTGTGTTTTTAGTTTTGTACTTTTTTAATCATATTTAGTGCGAGGCTGATTCTCAAAATGTCACTGAAATGCTACTTTTTTCCTGGTAACCAATATAGTATCAGGCATTTTTGTCAGCAAAATAAAATAAACTGGGGTGATAAATATGCCTGGGAATATATTGAGTACAATGGCAAAACTGTACACAAAAACAAACACAGAATGTGACCACAGAAGTTTAATGAGTAACAAATAATCCAACTAAAGTATCCCTTTACTGAATTAACTAAATGAGTCCATCAGAGTGGTTAATAAACCTGACTCACTTATTGAACCACAAGTTGAAATCTGTGAAATTTGTAATTTTCTTGTCAGAATGAGGCCTTTTTTTTGTACTTAAAAGTTTGTGAACGTTAATTCAGCATCATTACTACTCATTGTTCAAATGACAGTGTGTACTTAAAGATTTGTTTTTTATTGTTTATTTTATTTTATTATATTTAAGAATATATTTAAATGAATTTATGTTAATATAAAATTTTTTAGTATTTATATGTTATATTTTATGTAATAATATTATTACAATATTAATATTTTAAAACTTTTATTTTAATACAAAACATTAAAACCATCACTGGCCATTCTTTTGACTAGGGATGCAGCGATTAACCGGTTTCGCAATTAACCGCGCTTTAAAACGTCACGGTTAATTAATCGTAAAGGTTCCGCTAAACCGAGTGTTTCTGTTACACGGAACGGAGCTGTTGCAGCTTGCGCAAAACGAAATTTGGGTGCACCAGCTTAAAATGACATGCTTATCAAAGGCACGGACGCTACTACATGCATTAGATGAACTGTGACAGAGGGACCAAACAGCGAAGCTTTATTTCCACCAGAGAAATGCTTGTCGATAGTGTGGGACCATTTTGGGTACACCAAGAATGACCAGGGTGTCATTTAAATATTGCTGTAAAAAAAACTGCTGCTAAAGAGCGAATTCATAAGGGATAATGCACGGCTTGCTGTACATTGAACGTTACAGATCGTTAGCTCCGCATTCTGCCTGCTTCAGATCAGAAAGAGATGAAATAGTGCTGTAAGATCACATTTATTTGAATTAATTAATTATAACATTTAGCTACTTGAATTAATTAT
>NW_015505187.1:1141952-1214795 GCF_001515645.1 Sinocyclocheilus grahami | reverse complement strand
ATTTTTTTTTCACCATGTTTCCAAATTCTCTACCCCAGGTCCAAAAGAAATGTAAAGAATGTACAAACTGAAAACATTAAATTATTTTGCAATCTATTTCCATTTGTTATTTTCAAAAGAGAAATACTGTAATGGATGTTTACAGAGCAGAGGTCACCTTTTTTTAATTCCAATTCCAATTCCTAATTTTTTATTATTATTTTTTGCTGTATTGTTGGTTACTGTGTTATTTCTGTTTCAAAAGCCAGCAATAAATAACACTTTAATATCTAAAGAGTGTTCATGTGATTTTATACATTAGTAATGTTGGGAAATTAATAAATGCATAATAATCGTCATAATCGTAAAACCGTGATTATTCCTCAGACAATAATCGTACCAACAAAATCTATAATCGTTGCATCCCTACTTTTGACCACTATTATGGATAGATTTTTCCTTTCCCTGATACCCTATATTTCTGTGCTCACTCCCAATGTCTTTTTCTGTACTTTATCTTATTCTCTTAGTCTCTGATTGTCTTTTTTCCACTTTTCCTTTTTGTACCTCCACCACCGTGTGCCATTAATCAGATAAAGTATTGCCACAGACATGTTATGGCTCTGTTGGATCTTTACCAGCTCACCCCTGTTTACTAAACCAGCACTCGCTGTGTGAAATCCTCTTTGTGGTGTTTATTGCTGATGGTTGGGCCACCTCAACACACTAATCTTCTTTGTCCCAGGGGTCTAGAAGCTTTAAAGCTGTGAAAAACTACCGCAAAGTGTCCAAATCCATGTCAGAGAATTACTGCACTTGGTTTTTTGAGCGCTTATAACAGTGAAGAGTAATTGAATTTAATCTTTTCTGCTCCCTTTAAAGCTGAAGTGGGCCATTTCTGCACCTGTTAGTGTCACCAAGTGTAATTGCAAAAAAGTTTTTAAATGTGTTTCTGAACAATGTGGATCCTTTATAGAAGATTATAGGAATGAATTTATGAAATGTCAATGGCAAGAGTGTTCGATTCTGCTCAGAAGTTATTAAAAATGTCCTGCCTTAGAGTTGTTATTCTCATGGCCTGGTGTGGCCACTCCTGTCTCTTGACGACAGAAATCAATGGACGTCCTTGATTTTGTGAAGAATTTGGGAACACTCAAAACAAACTCTCAAACCGACCTTTGCTCCATTCATCCCCACTGCTCAAATAAAACACATCTCTATTCTCTTGGGACGAAAACAATGACGTGTCTTTATTGCACAGGGACAGAACGATTGAATGTTGATGTCGCCACCAAGAAACTGATTTTGAATGGTTAAATATTTTTATGTGTATGTATCATTTTAATTTAAATTAATTTATGCCTTATATGTAAATTCTCGGTCAGTCCAGTAAATATGTTTTGACTTACTGATGCTGCTTAGAGACTTATCACTGCTTTTAGCAGTTTAAGCTGTTCCACTCAGGTGCATGGAGCGTGGTAAATTCAAATAAATATGCTTACATCATATAAGAGATGCTGTTTTTGTCTCCTGACCCCCTTAAACTTCTGTTGCTGAGGTCAGAATTACACATGCATGGCTTGTCACCTTAAGCCGTTTAGTGGCAACCTGAGTGCATTATAACAGTGAAGCATATATGAATAAATCATGCTGTACAGCATTCCCTTCTTTTGGGAAACATTCTTTTGCTTTCAGTGTTTATTTTTTATTTTCCTGGAACTGCATTTGTAACAAATTTGATAGTTCTGATTCAGCCAAAACAATTTTAAATATACGGTAATAGCAAAAACAGCATATGTATATATATATATATATACACACACACACACACACACACACACACACACAGTATTAGTGTTGGCATACTTGGACTCAGACTGCAATTAGGAATGAGCTTGGATGGACTTGAACACGAACTTGACTTGGACTTAGACATTTTGGATTTATTTATTTTTAAGTACAGTCAAATCCTTCTCATGTCTAACATGAAGGATAAAAAAAGCAACAACATCACGATTAATGCCATCTAACATCAAAGTTTTTAAATATAGTTTTATATTGCAATAATTTCTATCATCAAATTAATATAAAAACAACATAAAGACAATATACTTTTTTTATGACTGAAGGCAAGTTTCACTGATACCATTACTATTGTTCACTGATTACAATTGAAAGCAGTTCACTGAATTAGACAACTCTGGTCATGCTGTATGTTAGTTGTTGCATGCAAACAAAAAGGACAACACAAAAGGAGATGTTAAAGAAACCTTAACAGAACTGAACGTCACAGAAATCATCCAGTTACGAAAAAATTGAACCAGTTCTGAATGCAAACAATCCCAACTGACCCTTCGCAATGACCCGCCCCTCTTCATTACTGTTGCTATGTCTGACAAGCCATGCCGCTCTCACGCCTCACATCATGTTCTCACGCAGTGAAAAATACAGCGTGGAGCAAAGAGAAAACAATAAATGCTTTAATGTGCGCCTCAGTTCAAGTGGCACGTGAACCGATCATCTCTTCCTCTTTACTAGTTACAGCACAAAATAAACATGAATGAACATCAGAAGATGTTTTGTTTCAACTGCGGAAAGATGTCAATACACACTATTTTTCATGTTCAAGTCCACCCACGTTAATCTACTCTCCTGTCTGGTTTGTTTGTTGGACAAAAATGGCAGATTCGGCATTATGATTGGTCAGATCGCCTGTCAATCAAACTTCCTGCGAAGGGTCACTTTCCTTACTGTATTTGTTGTTTGGTTTTGTGCTGTAATTATTTCAATGAGATGTGCTTGTGTAACGACTTACTGTACTTCTGAAATCATACGTTTTTTTGTTGTTTTCAGTTCAGTGTGGTGTTCCTGACCACATCCTTCCGACTGTTCCAACCACGCAGCATCTGAACCGCTTGGCCGCTCGTCTCAGTTCAGAGTGGAAGTCTGTGCTGCTGGACCTGGGCCTGTCCTCTGCGGATCTGTACCGGTGCTGCGCCGAGCACCCCCTTGCGGTTCAGAGTCAGGTGCTCGCTGGGCTGGTGATGTGGACGCAGAGGAATGGAAGAGAAGCCACAGTGCGGCATCTGCTCCAGAGCCTGCAGGCCGCAGACATCCCGCCATCTGTCCTCCAACAGGTGTTTGTGTGACATAACAAGTCGTGTTTTTCTGGACTTCATTCTGCTCTTGAGCTGTAGAAAACACATGACAGACAGCGAAGGAAGAGAAACAGACAGTGTCCTTGCGTGACTTTTTGTATTTTGTTACAGGAATGTACTGAAACTCCATTATACATCTAATATGGCTAGAAAAATTATGAAATGTATTGTCATACTGTTTTTTATATATATTTAATATATATATATATATATGTTTGATTTGCCACAGAAATTACCCTTAAATATATTTTACACCTATTTTTGTAATGCAGATATTGCCTTGCTACCACCAATTTTGAATGAAGTCCATTGTTTATGTAGTTGTACAATATTTTCATGTTTATTCATGAGAAAAACACTGTTTTATAATGTTTTGATAAACACTGTTTCCTGCCCCATGAGGTGAGATGAGTTAAGACACTTTATGCTATTTTTATTTGAAACTATTTACCAGTTGCTTGCTGATACATGTTCTTAGTGGGGTCATACTTTTCATTTCTCATTCATAAACAAGCTGTTCTGCCCACTGATTCCACCCAGTAATAACACCCTGAAACACCCACATGGGATTTATGTTCTCGGACTGGTTACCAATTATTTTTTCATACTTTTAAAACACCATTTCTGTGCTGTTCATGGTAACACTTTAGTATAGGGACTAATAGTATAGTATTTTTAGCATGCATATTGGCTGTTTATTAGTACTTATAAAGCACCTATTCTGCGTGACCATATTCTACATCCCTAGTCCTCCAAACCTAACAACTACCTTACTATTAATACGCAGCAAAGTAGGAGTTTACTAGGGCAAAAGTGGTAGTTAATGGTTTGTTAAAATAAAGTGTGACCCAGTTCACTTATATTTAAGTAAGTAAAAGTTATTACGAGCTCAACTGCATGTATAATAATTATATGCAAGAATTTAAACATTTGAAAAAAACAAAAAAAGACATTTTATAGGACACGTTTGTTGAGATACTGTTTTCAACATAATCTCAAACTACTGCATCTGGTCTGCTGTCTTATTGTTTTTCTCTCCATCTGTCACTTGCTGTTTTTATTCAGTGCTGTTTACTCAAAGCGTAATGTAATCAATATTTACAGATCAGGTGTTTGTAATACGACACAGGTCATTTCCTAATCTCTCACTTATTAATCAGAGAGTGTTTGTGTGTGTGTGCGTAATACATGCCATCATTCGTAAACACTTGTACGCGTCAGTTTCTCCTGTGATTACCCGCTCCCTCCGCGTTTGTTATTGTCACGATTTTGTTTTCAGCTTTGTCTCCCAGATGCCACGTTATGAGACTTTGAATGCTTTCCTAGAATCTGAGCATGAAAGAGTTTACATTGATGTATAATTGACTTAGACCTAGTTAAATATAAATGGCCATCAACAGCCCCATTGTCCCTGAGGTGATCCAATAATGTGATGTCTAAGAAATCACAGACGACTTTTTGTGGTATTAAACGGATGGTTTGTGATGAATGTTTGATAAAGTAATCTGCATATGTCCCCTGTGGCGTTTTTCTTTTCTGAATAACTGACTATTGTCTTGCTACATGTGTACAAACACAGCTATCTGACACAGGCCCTCTGCCCTCAGATTTCCCTAATTCCAGGGAAGCATTTGGAATTCAGCTTAGCGTACGTTTTTTGTTCCGGTGTTTCTCAGAAATGTGCAGGGTATTGTAATCGCAGCCTTCAGTTGGGACGGTTGAAGTCATACCCATAAAATGATCTGTGTGCGGTTCAGTGGTTCAGAAAATTCACGTGTGGTGCCAAAAAATGCATCAGCACCCGTAAAAGCATCTCCTCCGCAGATAAAAATGCCTCCATGGGCTTACAGCATGTTTGTTCTAGATTTAAAGGTGGCCGAAGGCAAAGCGTTAAAGCAGCTCTTCAGCGAGCGATATGTCTTACTCCATTGAATTATAGCGGTGGTCACCCACATTCCCTGAACTCTGGAGGAAATATATACTTGAGGGTTGCTGTAAATGCTGTGGTGGGCCTTTCGGCTCAGGTTGCCATGGAAACCGGTTTTGGATGGTGTGGCATTCTATACCCTGTGGGCTCTTGATGGGTTGGTCTGCGTATCTGTTCCTCTTTTGGTGTCTGCAAATGGATGTCTGGATAGGAAGGCTAAGACAGGAATGTTTTTTCCTGATGCTGAGTTATGACATAAAATGCAATTATCTTTATCCTGCATTCAGATTGATTTGAATAATGTTAGGAGTTTAACTGATTTTGTGACATGATTGATAGCTAGCTGTAATTATTTACCATGCACTGGTGTTTTCTTTACCTGCTGGAACAAGATGTGTGTGTGTTAATCAAGATAGTAGCTTTATGAAAGGAAATGTTAAATGTGAAATCCCTCAGAACAGCAGTGAGTGAAAAGTGTAGTGCATGTTAGTTAGCCTTGAGGTCATATATATGCTTTAAGGAAGTCCATTGGTGTCTACATTTACAGTACATTTATGTATTTGGCAGACGCTTTTATCCAAGGCAACTTTCACTGCATTCAAGGTACACTTTTTATCAGTTTTTGCGTTCCCTGGGAATCAAACCCATGACCTTGGCTTTATAGTGCCATGTTCTATTGTTTGAGCTACATTAATGCCTTTGGGTAATAAAACATTGTGAGATAAAGTTTGAATAAAGCCTGTATATAGATGTAGTAAAAAGTGAAAAGTCACACTTTTGAGATATAAAGTTGCAGTTTCAAGTACAAGATATAAAGTCACTTTGAAATATACTGTAAAGGTATCAACAGTGACAAAATCATAAAAATTACAACTGAGTTATAAGTCATTTTGTGAAATATAAAGTTGCAGTTATGAGAAACAAAGGCATATTTGTGAGATAGTCAATTGTGAGATGTAAAGATATTTTGTGCGATACTGTCAAGTTGCAATTATGAAAAAGTCGCAATTGTTAAATATAAAGGTACTTTGTACACTGTAGTTTCACAAGTTCGTGTGCCCATATAATCTTAGCATTAATGGTAAACAGATTTGGCTTGATGTCTGCAATGGAGGGCTCAGAGAGACTATTCTACTCGAGCTATAGACAGAAAGATAAATAAATAAATATGCATAAAAGGAGGAGATGGGGAGGAGGAGGGATGCCGAAAGAACTAACAACGGAAGTGGTAAGAGGCTGTATTTATTAATTGGAAAATTTGATGGGCGTACTCCTCCTGAAATTACGTTAATAACTTCACTTAAATTACAAGAACAATTTGCAAATGTGTTTTATGTTTTTACAGTTGTGAGATTATAAGTTACAGTTACGAGAAACAAAGCTGCATTCGTGAAATATAAAGTTACAATTGTTGTGAAATGTAAAGGCATTTTGTGAGATCTGCTGTAAAGCCGCAATCATGAGAAACAAAGTTGCAATTGTGAGATATAAAGTCTCACATATACGAGAATCAGTCACATTGGCAATATGAAGTCACTTTGTGAGACTTGTACTGTAATTACAAGAAACTAAGGCGCCATATGTGATATATAATGTAACAATTATGATATATAAAGTTACATTCTGAGATTTAAAGTCGCAGTTATGAGAAAAAAGTCAACTGTGTGATATAGTCACAATTACAAGACAAAAAAATAGCAAATATACAAGAAATAATTACAAGTTAATATGTGAGACGAAGTTGCAAAGAGTTTATTTACTGTGAGGTGAAAACAGCCTATGCACATAAAAACTGACCAAATTGACTTTTAGCTGATAAACATTTCTCTTTGGGTCAAAATAAGCATTGATGATGGGGCACATATAAACGTTTGTCCAATCAAATACCCTTCAGATTGACAACATCCTTCCCCTTAATACCAGTTGCTCTGAGGGTTCACAATCATGGTGAACCAATCAAGGTTTACATCTGTGATGTAAATTAAGGCTATAGACTACTTTAAAAAGGAGCTTCTATACCCGACCCAAACTTCTTGTTTCAATAGAAAATACATCAACATGAGATAAAAACACTGCTCTTTTCACAGAAAGCAGTATTTAGTCATTCACAAAGCGCTTGACTTGAATGTTTGAAACTGAATATGTGGAAGTGCTGAAGGTTGTACGTAAAGGAAAGACTCTGAGCACTTCCTAGTGAATGCGCCAGAGGTCAAAGACTTCAGTAGTAAATTATATGTGAGATAATAGTGAAATTAAGTGGTCAGAAAGAACATTTAAACATGTGCATCATCTTTCTCTAGTCAACTGTGCACAGTAAATGCACAGGGGAGACTTTATCAGAGCAAACCATCACAGCTCCACACCTTCAAGTCCGGATACCTCTCTTATCATTTCCCGATCCTGTGTTTGTATGGCTTAATGGTCTATTCATGAATGAAGCATAAAGATGAGTGATAAAGGTCAAAGTCTCTCTTCTGTTGTCTGGATCACAGTCTATAGCATCCTCAAGTGACCTTCTGAAGAAGTCTTGCAAGGTATTATCTCTTTGTAATGGATTAACATGTGTTCCCATAACATGAGAAAAGCATCTGACTCTTCTACCAGGTTTAATGCAAAATGTTCAGTTTAGCTGATGTTTATTTTTCAGATATGCCTAACTTGTTTTAAGATATTATGGGTCCCAATCACCTTGCAGTTTTTCCAGGTTTCTATAATTACCCGGAGAAAGCTTCCTGTTAATTCCTATTCATCTCAGTGAACACTGATAGGAAGTATGTGAAATATACCATCTTTGGAACACTGGAACTTTTGAGCCAATCACTTGAGCCATAAATAATGTGTGATAAATGTGGCTACTTAATAAGTGTAGCTAGCTTAACCACATAAAATTAGCAAAGCTAATTCACATCACACTTCTCATACCATTGTCTTACAGTAGGCCTAGCCTGCAAAATATGCTACTTAATTAAAAGAACAGGAAAAACGGCAGGTTTTGTAGGGTTGTATATTTTTACATTTTGCATTTATCAATATTGTGATATTATGAATTGTATTTCTGAAAAGGCGCAAGAGAACGTGACGTTATATTTCGTCGTGCGTCTTGTGTGAACGCGGACTGACTTCGACGATTAAGACGAATTTAGTCGATTAATTGATTCAAAACTTGAACAACTCAAACTGTCCTGTTCATTCAATAGCAAGGAAGGCTACTACAGCATTCAAACCACTATAAACGATGTACCTTTTTTATTTTTACATTAGGTGTGAAAATTACTTGTGACCATAGTGTCAGCGACCAAAGTAAATATAATTGACAGTGACGTCCATAACAAATCTTAATTAACAGACAGCGGCTTTAAAGTGCAGCATTTGGACCGAAACCGATGGGGCAGCTTCACTGGAAGACAGCAACTGCATCTAGAACCTTCTTCGGATGACACACAGTGTATATCTCCGTCTCTGTGAGTTTCCAAAACACACATGAAACAAGACTCTGGCTTTGCATTACGTGACCATTGTCTAGTACGGTTACATTTACACAGCACAGGCTTGCCAACAATACCGTTGTGAGTCCTGAAAACTTCAGTAAAATGAAGTAAATTAAGTAATTGGTTATACACATACAGCAGATATTATTAGATCAGTAGCCTATTTTTTTTTCTTGACTGTAGATGGCACACATTCGCATTTCAGAACTTTTGACGAATGGCTACACTAGTATTTTTGATTTTTATCATTTCACCTGAATATCAACATTTATTAAATTTAGTCAGTCAAAACTTGCTTAATTGATCTAATTTGGCATCTCTGGAAAGTAATGATCTATGGCTGCGTTTACACTTGGCATTAGGCTAACATGCGACCTGAATCCGGATGTTGTCCACATACACATTGAAAAGACAAGTGTAAACGCGCTTCTGATCGGAATGTTATCCGATCTCAGCGTGTCCTGGTCCAGAGGTAGTCGAGGACGCATTGTGATCGGATCTCAGTGTAATGTAAACGCAATCCAGCCAGTCTGCATTCGCAGGTCGCGCAAAACGCCGCCACTCTCTCCCGAGATCTGTCGCAAGAACAGAGCGCTAGTGAGACTCGTACATTTATTTTGATTTGTAAAATGTCCTGCGACTAAAAATAGTTTTCAAAAGAAAGCCCACCACTCCAGGTCGACTTTGCACCACAGACTTATTTAAATATTGCGCTTGAAATACAGATCCGATCGGTTATCCAGATCGAGAAGTCAGCTGATGTTGCCAAGTGTGAACGCGCCGTGTCCTGATTGACTGATGATCCGATCTGCTTGATCAGATCACGGTGATCTCATGCTAATGCCAAGTGTAAACGCAGCCCTCGACTACCTGTGGACCAGGACAAGCTGAGATCGGATAACATTCCGATCAGAAGCGCGTTTACACTGGCCTTTTCAATGTGTAGGCTATGTGGACAACATCAGGATACAGGTCGCATGTTAATGCCAAGTGTAAACGCAGCCATATGACATTGTATTGCTGAATTTCAAAGTTTTTGTGTCTATTTGTTAATGATGGATTTGTGGACACATTAATGTTTGTGGAGTAAAAATTATAGTTTTTATTAATTTTTTTTAGTAAAAAGATCAAATTAGACCCTTGGGTAAGATGACCTCCCCAGAATTAGCACAGAAGGCCCCAAAGGGCATGTTGTTAGTTGCTAGTGTTATTATTTTTAAATGTAATATTTATTGTAATTAATGGGGTTATTATTTCATATTTCCATTAATTAGTTGTACATTTCAGGCATCTTTGTTTTCATAAAAACCTAGCTGTTGGTTAATTTAGTGAAATCATTAGATTTGCATTCACAGTTTTGCTATTATGACATATCTTCAATTAAAATATGGGCCGTTATATATGTAAATATGCCAGTGGTCATAGAATAATTTTACCTTCCAGATGAATCTCTTTTACTGGGATTCTGCTTTGGCTGTCATCAGTTATTAAATTATTCAACTAAATTGTTAACATAAAATTTTAAATACAATATCGGATCTAGTATTTTACACTAATGTCACTTTAAAAATCTATAAATATTGTAATAAGTGTTATATCAAAAGTAATTTATACATTCTATAAAAGTTTATCTGGGCTGGCTTCTTACCCCAGGTCGAGGCCATCTTACCCCTCTTTTAATATTTTACATTTTGTGCTATAACAACTAAATTAGCAAATGTTTCTGTTTATTTCCTGCACATGATAAACTTATATCTAAATATGTTATAATTTAAAAGTAAATCCACATTGTTCTTAAGGTGGGTGTCTTCCCCATCTATATCCTATAAAAAGTAAGTTCTCTGGACATGTAGGTATTTATTTTAAGTCTTGTCTACACTGGAGTAGCAGGTAAATATATCAAATAGCCCATCATTGTACTGTATAAGAAAAACGCTATGGTATTAACACTGAAACCACCACTGTATTTTTTAAAATGGACAGAATAACAGAAGGTACGTCACTGCTACTTATAATCTTTCTGGCTGCCAGTGAGATCAGACACAGCTTGCCCAACGTTATGCTGCTCTATTACATCGTATAACTTTAAAGCTAGACTAACAGCTGCAGTGAATGAATGCAAGAACAAAGAGTTGTGTCTGAGCTTTAGTTTTAGACTGCGTCAGTTGTCATCTATTTTGTGAATCGACAAAAATAGTTAAGCTAATCCTTATCAGAGCTAAAATATCAATAAAGCATGCCAATATACAACAAACCAGGACTTCCCTAACATACAGTACAGTATACGCTATATGCTGCTAATGTATTATACAATCAGCTGTTATGCCATGTGTGGCATGTTAAACAACGAAAATAATCCTCTTGAGATTTGTACATAAGCTGTGAGCATTGTAGGCATTGTTTTGAGCTTAAAACACGACAGAGATGTTTCTCGGAAATGCATACCACGCTACTTATATACAATAGATGCAATGCTAAACTATGCATTTTGTAAGCATGTTATCAATCAGTGACCTTGTCCTCTTCAGTTCATCTCATCATATTTTGAGCTTTATTTCCATGAGACCTGACTGGGATGGCCATTAATGGTCTTTGTGTGGGTGTAATAATGTTTATTTTTTTGTGTTTGAATCTATAAATATATTTAAAAATACACCAAACATGTGAAATTCATACAGACAATGGCTTGATTAAATCACATAAAATAATAAAGCTACAATAAAGCTACAAAAGATCTGGTAAAACCATTTACAATTGTCATAAAGAATAAAAAGCCTAATTACAAGGCTTACTTTTTTTTTTTTTTTTAAAGCAGATTTAATGTTTGTCAGAATTTATTTTGTCAGAATTATTTATAGTTGGGTGTGGGGGGGGGGGGGGGGGGGGGGGGGGGGGGGACATTATGGCATAATCAGTGTGGTACAACAAAAATGCCATTTTGCCAAAAGTGGCATTTGTTTTATTAGGGTCAAGTTTTTAAAATATTAGATTACATGGCATTGATGGCAAGATAGTTATGTTGTCAAATATTTTAACATCTAAGAAAACGCCATGACATTTATGGTTCAAAAGACATTTGTAGTATACAGTGCTCACAAAACAAACAAACAAACAAATATACAATAAAATAACAAAAATTATCAGCTGCATTGCAATTTACGTTTTTTAAATTGTATTTTTCCCCCTCATTCTGTAGGTTTGATTTTTTTTATATATATATTTAAATTCAATAAGATTTATTTTTCCAGTGTGTATTGCTCCAGACAGTGGAACCTCTCTTGTTTCCTTACGGTCGTGTTCACAGATTCGGATTCCTCCCTTCAATTCACGTCCTGTTATTCTTAAGCTGTGGTTGTTTTTGTTTGCACAGTAATAAGCGGGTGGGGTCTCGACATCCATATCCTTTGCATGTGGGTTTGTGTGAGAGAGACACTTAGCATTTACGCTAGGGGTCAATGTGGCCACTGAGAGCTCTGGGTGTTTGTGTGTAGGGAACGGTGTGAGACTGTGTCCCAAAGCCACAACATCTCTGGTTATTGTGTGAATGTGTGTGTGTTTGGCCACTAACTTGCCCCCAAATGACATGGCTGAGAGGTGTCTATTCATATCCTGCCCGTTTCTTTGTTTGTCTATAGAGGGGCCTACAATTATGGCTGTTTGTGTAATCCAACATAGTAAATCATGTTTTACAGCAGCTCTAATCTTGCTGATCCAGGTATTTGAATGCTACAGATATGGCATGTTGAGTTACACTATAGGCTTGACTATTATATATATATATACCTTAATATTAGCTAATTCATGCTGTAAATTAGGTAAAGATAAAAAAATTAGATAAGATAGATCAAATGTATCATATGTGACCCTGGAGCACAAAAGCAGTCTTAAGTCGCTGGGGTATATTTGTAGCAATAGCCAAAAATGCATTGTATGGGTCAAAATGATTGATTTTTCTTTTATGCCAAACATCATTAGGATATTAAGTAAAGATCATGTTCCATGAAGATATTTTGTAAATTTCATACTGTAAATATATCAAAACTTAATTTTTGATTAGTAATATGCATAGCTAAGAACTTCATTTGGACAACTTTAAAGACGATTTTCTCAATATTTAGATTTTTTTGCACCCTCAGATTCCAGATTTTCAAATAGTTGTATCTCGGCCAAATATTGTCCTATCCTAACAAACCATACATCAATGGAAAGCTTACTTATGCAGCTTTCATATGATGTATAAATCTCAATTTCGAGAAATTGACCCTTATGACTGGTTTTGTGGTCCAGGGTCACATATTATCACTATTTATTCTCATTGCTGTCTAGCAGAAACTAGATCTTAAATCAGCTGTAAAACTGTCTTTTTATCTGTTTGTGCGTTCTGTGATTGACAGTTGTTTAATAGATTTCCCTTGATCTCGGTACACTAAGTGCAGCACAACTGGACACACTCATGTGTTCAGACATGCAACACACACACAAACGCAAGCTGATAATAAAGCACCATATGTCCAGAAACAGATTTCAGTGAGCCTGGCCTGAGCCACACATTTATGCCGACGCGAGCAGATCCACATGGCTCTCAGCATATGAGATGAAGGCAACAACACTGCATTGATTCTTCAGACAAGTGGGTCAGCACTGGGCTCAATGATAATGCACGCCGGTTAACCTTTAGCAGCTATTTTTAACTAAAGGAGCAGAAACAGAGTGTGTGAAGGAGTGAACACGGAGTGGAGGTTGGAGTGTGAGTAGACAGACTTACATAACACCTAACATACCGCTTTATGGTTTAACCAGCGTCACTCTCTCTGTCACTCACTCTCTTTTTCTACATTTTGTGGAATGTGATTATTGCTCGTTTTCATGAAATTACAACGAATGGGGTTTCCAGCTTCAGAAAGGCCACAAAAGCATCATAAGAGCATTATGAAAATAGTCAGCACACTAGCTTTGGGCTATTATTCACTGCAAATATTCATGGAGGAATGGCAATTTGTAAACAAATCATTCTTTTGACTAAAATCTTTTAAATGAATTGGTAGATATGATTCACAAAACTGATGTTAACAATTTCTTTACAAATTTCAAGAACTCTTTATTGATTGACTATCATATGACTTCAGAAGACTTGGACTGCAACTCATGAATATTATTAATGGTGATTTTATGCTGCTTTTGCATACCTTTTGAAGTTTGAAAGCTACAGTCCCTGTTTACTATAATTGTCAGAAAAAGAGTTATGAACATATTATGTAAAAAAAAAAGGATTGAAAAGCAATATAAAACATTGTGAAAGTAGTCAACATGATAGCTTAGACAATATTCATGAGAGAAGCAGCAATGTCTAATTTGTGAACAAGTCATTCTTTTCAGTCAAATCGTTTTAATGAATCAGCTAATTTGATTCACAAAACCAGTGTGAACTGTGAACTCCTGTGAAATTTCAGTCTGTTTCTCAATCAAAACTATCATTTAACTTAAGAAGGCTTAGAAAACAGCTCATATTTATGATACGTTTATAGTGCTTTTGCATCCCTTTTGAAGCTTTAAAACTGCAGTCATGATTCACTGATGTGAAAAAGAGCAACTAGCACATTATTCAAAATGTCTCCTTTTGTGCTCCATTGGAAAAAAAACAGACAGAGAATTTTTGGTGAACTGTTTCTTTAAATCTACCCTTTAGTCAGTTTCCATCACACTAATAGGTTTGGTTGTCGTGCGGCTAGATATGGCTTTTCTCTTTCTCATTTTTCTCTTTCTTATTCTTTTTCTCTCAGCATCATTGTGCTCAATTGGAACCATGTAGATGGAGCATAATGAATAAAAAGCCATTTCTCTTTTCCCTCCTGAAACTCTTTTCTGGCGACCAGCAACAAAAGATGTGTTCCCAGAAGGGCATCTGCCTTCCTGGTAGCAGCACACGCACACACACACATAACCTTGATGTGCACACTGAGTGAGGGCAGGAGAGTGTCTCCTTTCATGGTCTAAGGAGATGAGAGATGAGAGGAATTTCTCTGAGATTACCTACAGTACAGCAGGCTTCCCAGAATTCCTCACACCAGGAAATGGATTTCTAGGAAGTGGTGATTAGAACGAAGTGGCAGTACGCCAGACAAGTAGGATCACCCATCAGCAGCTCCTCCCCTTCTGATGCATACTCTCTCTCTCTCTCTCTCTCTCTCTCGCTCTCTCTCTCTCTTCTGCCATTTACATTAGCAGAAGAGATAAAATTGAGCAAAGAATTGATTATAATGTTGAAAGGGTGTTTATAGCTATGATCAAATCAAGGCTTTTAATTGATTTTCGTTTTTACAAAGCTATGGAAGAATATGGTGTCATAGAGGAGCTTTGTGTTCTGTTTTTTGCACTCTCTTTATAAAATGGTTTAAAAATAGTGGAAAAAAATGATTTTATATGTTTTATGTTACTAATCTTTTTTGTTAAATAAAGATGCTTGAAAATTAAAAAATTCTCTCTCTCTCTCTCTCTCTTCCCTTCTTCTCTCTGTCAAAATGCTTGCTAACTCAGGGACAGTACTAATGCACCTATCATGGTATCATTGTATTATTATCAATATCATCTTGATGACATTGTCCTAAGACTTCCAACATGCATTTTTTCATGGCTAGAGCATGAATTATTTATTTTATTTTATTATATGTACAGTGCCGTGAAAAGGTTTTTGCCCCCTTCCTGTTTTTTAGTTTTTGTTTTTGTTTTTTTGCATATTTGTCACACTTGAATGATTAAGATGATAAAACAAATTTGAATATTACACAAAGATAATGCATGTAAAAACAAAATGCAGTTTTTAAATGATGATTTCATTTATTAAGGGAAAAAGCTGTCCAAACCTCCCTGGCGCTCCATGAAAAATTAATTGCCCCCTCCTGTTAAATCATGAAAGAACTGTGATTGACCACATTATTTTAGAAAGCTGAGTTAAATTTCACTAGCCACACCCAGGCCTGATTACTGCCAGACCTGTTGAATCAAGAAATCACTTAAATAGAACCTGTCTGACAAAGTGAAGCGTGCTGAAACACCAACACATCACCCCGCGATCTAAAGAAATTCAAGAACAGATGAGATGAGAAACAAAATAGTTGACATGTATCAGTCTGGAAAGGGTTATAAAGCCATTTCTTGGGCTTTGGGACTCCAGCGAACCACAGTCAGAGCCATTATCCACAAATGGAGAAAATTTGGAACTGTGGTGAACCTTCCCAGGAGTGGCCGGCCAACCAAAATTACTCCATGACCGCAATGATGACTCATCCAGGAGGTCATAAAAGAACCCACAACAACATCTAAAGAACTGCAGGCCTCACTTGCCTCAATTAAGGTCAGTGTTCATGATTCAACAATAAGAAAGAGACTGGGCAAAAACGGCATCCATGAGAGAGTTCCAAGCCACTGACCAAAAAGAACACAAAGGCTCGTCTCACATTTGCCAAAAAATATTTTGATTGTCCCCAAGACTTTTGGGCAAATATTCTGTGGACTGATGAGACAAAAGTTGAACTTTTTGGAAGGTGTGTGTCCTGTTACATCTGGTGTAAAACCAACACAGCATTTCATAAAAAGAACATCATACCAACAGTCAAACATGGTGGTGGTAGTGTGATGGTCTGAGGCTGCTTTGCAGCTTCAGGACCTGGACGACTTGCCATAATTGATGGAACCATGAATTCTGCACTCTATCAGAAAATCCTGAAGGAGAATGTCCGGCCGTCAGTTTGTGACCTCAAGCTCAAGCGCACTTGGGTTATGTAGCAGGACAATGATCCCAAACACACCAGCAAGTCCACCTCTGAATGGCTCAAGAAAAACTAAATTAAGGTTTTGGAGTGGCCAAGTCAAAGTCCAGACTTAAATCTGATTGAGATGCTGTGGCATGACCTTAAACAGTCCATTCATGCTCGAAAACCCTCCAATGTGGCTGAATTAAAACAATTCTGCAAAGAAGAGTGGGCCAAAATTCCTCCACAGCGATGTGAAAAACCCAATGCCAGTTATCGCAAATGCTTGATTGCAGTTGTTTTTTTGCATTATTGACACACTTTTTTCCTAATTAATGCTGTACAGTTGCTTTGACACAATCTGTATTGTTAAAAGCGCTATATAAATAAAGGTGAATAGACTTGTTGCTGCAAAGGGTGGCACAACCAGTTATTAGATTTAGGGGGCAATTACTTTTTCACGTAGTGCCAGGCAGGTTTGGACAGCTTTTTTCCCTTAATAAATGAAATCATTATTTTAAAACTGCATTTTGTATTTACTTGGGTTATCTTTGTGTAATATTAAAATTTGTTTTATCATCTGAATCATTCAAGTGACAAATATGCAAAAAATAAAAAAAAACACGAAGGGGCAAACACTTTTTCACAGCACTGTATATATTTCAACTAAGAATGTGAAATGTTTTTTCTCATTAATGGCTGAAACATATTACATGTATTATTTATGTATATATTTATGGAAAGAGATTGTAATAATGATCAAATTGCTAATTACTGTGAAGTATCTTTTTTCTAATTTATGGCTCATTATTTTTTTTCCTCATTCATAACATTTTATACAATTCCGTTGTTATGTCACATTTTTTTCTAAAAACTGATCCACTGCCTCTTTCTGTCTGTTTTTCTCACTCTCTTTCAGTCTTTCGCTTCAGCTCACCCTCGTCACATGAGATTTATTGAGTCTAAATTAGTGTTGGGGAAGCCGGTTTGTTTGCCTTGCAGTTTAGCCTCTCTCTGATTACTGTCTTTACATGCTTTTGGCACTTGTATTTAGTCAGGCAGACGGAATTGACTCTAAACATTTGAACTGAGCCTAACAGAAGCACTGCAGTATCGTTCAGTCGAAATTTGTGGAAATTACTTGACAAGAAGTTTTTATATATCTAATGAGCCATTTAATTCCAAGAATGTTTGCTCACAGATTGTTTAAGGGTGTTATAAAGAGTTGAACAGAATACCTTTGCACAGAGCTGTCACCTGTCATGTTAGCCAGAGGGTGAATAGGCCACCTGTGTGAACTGTGTAGGTTGTTAGATTTTATGACCCTTCTTTCTCTCTCTCTCTCTCTATAACTCACACACACCCTCTCTCTCACACACACACACACACACACACACAAAGAGACGTGAATTGACAAGTGAGATGTGTGTTTGTGTGTCAGGTTTTGCTTATAATGGGGAACAAATGTCCCTGCAAAAATCGCCTACATTGTGTGGAGTTCCACATGTGGAAAACAGCCTAATGCATTTGCAAAATAATAAATAAATAAAAATGCAAAATGGTGACAATATGACAGTTAGCTTTAAGAATAGGAGATAAAAAAATATTATTTGCTCAGTATTAAACACTAGAAGTGAAACGGAAAGTCTTGATGGTAGAATTAGTATTAAAAATAGTATTATTAATTTGAATAAAATCTCTTTCTTGGTAAACAAGCTCATTAAAACATGCACAGTCCTTCCAAACAAAAACAGAACACCTTGTCCTCTGCTCTCATAAGCACTATTTAGTTAGGCTTATAAAACATATTTATAGTTTTTCATATTTTCAGTTTCATAAATATTTCCATATTTCTATTTATTCCTGCAAATAAATCTCTTGGGGTCTCCTCAGGGACGTGGTGACAGCCTGTGATGCTGTGTCTTTGAGGCGAGGTTCAGGACGAGGATTCTGAGAAATCTCCATACCCCTGAATGTGCAGATAACAAGTATTAACCAGGGCTTATTGGAAGCAGATGCCCTTTTCCCAAAATCCTCAGCAGGGTTAATTTCTGAGAGTTCAGGCCTGCTTCTTTCTCCGCTGTGATCGAGGGGAGTGTTTATGTGTGTGTGAGCACAGTGATTTTTCTGTTGATGCTCGAATTCCTTGAAGGGCTTGCCAACTGATGCGTTTCTTTTGCTGATGTGAAAGCTGAATCAGTAAATTCATATATATATATATATTTGGGGTAAGATTTGAAAGAAAGAAAGAAAGAAATTAATGCTTCTATTGCGCAAGATCAAATATGACAGTAAAAACATTTATAATGTTACAGAAGATTTCAATTTCAAATAAATGCTGTTTATTGAACCTTCAATTCTTCAAAGATTTCTGAAAGAAAATTCCACAATAATATTAAAGAGCAAAAACTGTTTTCAACATTGATAATAATAAGAACCATTATTCATAATTGAGCACCAATAATAATTGATAATAATTGTGCACCAAATCAGCATATTAGAATGATTTCTGAAGGATCATGTGACACTGAAGACTGGAGTAATGATGCTGAAAATGCCATCACAGGAATAAATGATATTTTAAAACTCTACTGTTTTTAATCAAATAAATGCAGCCTTTGTGAGCATAAGAGATTTCTTTTAAAAATAAGAATCTTAATATAAACTAAGGGTGAAATAAAAATGTACCCCCTCAGACTAATGATCTGTGTAAAAATACATAATTAAGAAGAAGTGGTTCTGCCTATTGGAAAACGCTTCAGGTTTCCTGGAACATTAGAAGGAGTGAATAATGTGCTATTGATCCTTCCAAGCGAAGAACTCAGGAATGCGGCTCGTCTTGTTGCTATAGTGATAACAGTCTCTCCATACCTTTATTTTTATCACTGTCTCAAGGATTGTGTCTCAAAGCATGAGCTGTAATTGCATGAGTGTGTATCTTTGTGTATTTGTGGGCTCTATCATCAGTGCACTAATGATGCTTTTCTGCTAGAATAATTATGGTAAATTGAGTTCTTTGAAGCAGTTCTTCTTTTCAAATGTAATTTGCAGTGACTCTATTAGCAGAATAATAGAGAAATTATGTCTAACATCAAATAAATCATGTGCCATAGTAACATTCAAAGCAGGCATTGGGTTTTGGTGTTTTTATTTGTTCTGCCTCTCATTTTGTTTTCTTTTATCACCCTTTCAGAAGGAATATTTCCATTTAGTGAAATTCTGATTGTTGTGTAGGCACTGGTAAAGTAGCACATACAAGCCTTTGGTGTAGATGTAGTTTTTCTGCTGAACTAGGTCTATTTTTGCACACAGCCTTACATGTTACAGAATTAAAATGTACCACAATAATTATGCAATAAAATCTTAACATTTTATGGTAAGTTTTCTGTATTATATTCAGATATTAAGTATATTTATATTGCATTTGGGAGTTATTTTGATAATAAAATGTATTACCAATTCATGCCAGTAATGTTTAAATAAAATGATATGCCTGAAAGGATTAATAGCTGATTTAAATCATGCAACTATAGTAATAATCTGAATAGGCCTTTGAAATGATCATGGAATTTTGTTTTATTTAATTATACTTTGTTTTACACTATACTGATTACATATTATTACATATTAGGTGAATAAGAGAACAATGAAAGATATACAATCAAAGCATTCTAATGCAAAATAATTGTACTACAGTGATAAATAACAGACCAGTCCATGTTTTTGCATCATATCATAATATGTAAGTATAAAGCGCCACCTGCTGTCTGGAGAACAGACTAGCTATTATATTAAACCCGAAAAATAAATAATAATATGCAAAAGATAAGAAAAAAGAATAAGAATATTAAAGAAAATACTATAGAAAAAAAATGCAAATACTCTGGTCTTTCTTCTCGTAGGATGATATAAAATTCCCCAACGCTGATCTGAAATGACAATGAAAGAAATCTCCTACTCATAAAATATCTCATAAAGTAGACAAAGATTTATAATAAACTTAACAGTGTAGAGATTCTCCCTCCCATAATCTATTGAGAGACAGCATTACATTTACCATTTGCAAGAACATATCAAAACACACTTACACTGAGGTTGTCCACTGTTGAGATGGCTCCAAATTCTCCTTTAATCTTACAGATAACAGAATAGGACTCAATAATCTCCAGAACACACTGATACTTCTGATCTCCATGTAGACCCGTCACAGTCACCTCATTCATACTCAAATTCAGCATATCTGCCCTTTTCTGAGAAACAGAGAGTGTGGCATGGTTTGGAGGTGGTGAGTTTCACATTCTGATGTGCAGAAACCCTGACTGCTCACAATAATAATATTTACTGGAAGTTTTTTAATACCTACGCATGCCACAACATGCGGACTGTACACTGATGTTAAACTCACCTTAATATTCACCTGTAGATCATTGGCCACCTGTAAGGTGGTGAATCCAGTGAATCTCGGATTATACTCGAAGGACAAATACTTACAGTCCACACTGGAGTTCCCAACATTCAAGCTGAATAAACCACATTCAGAATAAGAACAATGGTGGGAGTGAAACCACACGTCCTGAGAAAGAGAGAAGCTACATGTAAGCTGCGAATAGAGTAAATAATGTTTTGTTTGAATGAATAAATATCAGTCAGTGAATTACATTTGACAATTATATTAGCAAAGTAATTAAACAATCTGATAAACTACAACTCGTGTTTGACTGTTGATCTCCATATGACAGTGCTGTAAGCTGCTAGACTGGATCTTCTTTAGGGTAAAGCTCATTTTTAGCCTAATGCAGGAGTAATACGCACACGTCTTACCCCTGAGCTTGTGTTGTATTGTGTTTTCAGAACATGTTGAGAATATGACTGCTTGCTGACATTAATTGACTCAACAAATTCCAGATTGCTCCCCTGAACACGAATCTTCCTTCCACCACTGAAGAAATATTTAAAACAATTTAGTCAAGAAAGCAGACTCCAGAATCAGGGAAGAGGCAACTCAGTACACTCTTAAAAATAAAGGTGCTTCACGATGCCATAGAAGAACCTTTTTGTCTAAAAGGTTCCATAAAGATCCTTTAACATCTGAAGAACCTTTCTGTTTCACCAAATGTTCTTTGTGGTGAAAGAAGGTTCTTCAGATCATAAAAAGGTAAGAAAGAGATGGTTCTTTAAAGAACCTTTGACTGAATGGTTCTTTGTGGAACCAAAAATGGTTCTTCTATAGCATCACTGTGAAGAACCTTTTAAAGCACCTTTATTTTAAAGAGTGTAATATATGGTATAAAAAAGTAATAAAATAGTAGTCCTTATTATTATAAATAAAAATAAATTAATATACAATAAATAATATATTAAATATTATATAGTACACTGTAAAAAATGACTGTGAATTTAACGGTAAAAGACTGTAAAAATGCTACAGTACAAACCTGTTAAATGGTTAACGGTAAATTCCCCTACTATATACGCTGAAAAACTGTATTGGACATTACATGTATTGGACATAAATTTGATGGTAGTATACCGTTTTTGGAATTGAAAAATACCGTATAATTTACAGTGAATAACCGTAAATTGACATTCCCAGAATTCCCTGTGTTACATTTCAAATTTGATGTTTTTTTGTTGAAATAACTATGTTTCTTCTTAGTTTTTTCTTATCAGTTTTGTATATTAGGGTTGTGTGTTAGACCTAATGTTGTTAAATGAATGTTTATTGCATTATTTCAGTTTCATGTGTGTTACCATGGTGGTGTTTAGTGTTTGTGTGAATGACGCTGTGCACCTTCTATATATGTTAATATTTAAAAGCTGCTTGTGATGGGCTTTGGTTCATCATGTGACTTTCTCATCAGCACCTGCATTTGGTGGTTATCAGTGTATTACAAAGTTACAAAACAGATTTCAGTACTTCAATAAGGTTGGTATATTAACATTATAAGTTAATGAAATTACTGTATTTAACTGTAAATTTAAGTTAAAACCGTAAAACCTAAAACGTTGCTACCGTATTTTTTACGGTAAAATTCCGGCAACCACAGCTGCCGGTTTTTTACCGTAAATTTTACGGAATTTCTTTTACAGTGTATTTAAATGAAAAACTGATATGATAGAAAAACAAATGCTGATTAGACAGTTGTCTGACCTCCACCAGCTGACTGTGGGCTGTATTCCAGTGCAGCTGGGCTGAGAACTGTAAGTGATGATGCTGTTACCATGACAACGGTCGTCAGGAGTAACAACACACACTTTCACTGTTCCTTTAGTTCCACTGGGAGGAATGTGGAACCTTAAAGTGTCACTGGAGCGATCGAACACTGGAGATCTGAAGAGAAGCATTCATGTGCAGATATACAGTATCATTTATCTGAATATACACACATTCATATGTACCACTAAACACAAACACACAGAATCTCACTCTTTAGGAATGCAGTCCAGATCCCCTTGAATACGGATTTTAGTAACAGCTTCCAGGTTCCTTCCTCTTAAAGACACGTTGTTTCTGCCATGGAAAGAAGCCTTGTTCGGCTCCAGAGACAGAATATCTGGCTTCTACAGGACATCAAAGTGTGAGGATATAAGATGCAACCAAACATATTTAAAAGTACATTTAACATGACCGTTGGTCCTTATAAAGCAAAATCCTTAGTACTCGGTATGACACTTACTTCATATTCCATCTCATAGAGCACATCATTACATGCATCCTAAAGAGAGGAGAAAGACAGAGAAATGTGAGTTTTCTTCAGCCAGTGCAATGGTATTTCTGATATCAAGAATAAATTAATCTCTTTATGAGATTAAAGAGAATATCTCTTAACACTTTATGAAGGCATGCTATTTCCCAGTACACATATACTGAATTAGTGGATTGTAGGTTACACATTGTCTCACCTGTATGTTTAACTGGGGTCCAGGTCCATGTGCCCATTCACAACGCTTGGAGGATGAGGACCAGTGACACCCAGCTGAGATACACTGAACACACCTGCATTTAATGTTAAACGTGTCGTGTTAAACCACTGCATGGCATTTTTTAAATTAATAATTTATTTTAAAACTCTTTTAGGCTCTTCTTACTGTGTATAAGAAGCACTTGGTGAATTATCTTTGATATTCAGGCAGTCTTTCAGCACCAGTGTCTCTGTGATCTTCTGATCCCCAAGAGCCACTTCAGCTGAGATGTTTAAACCTTAACGGATTATCAAAAAGTAATGATGATAACATTTTTTAAAAAGTTTTCTGGATACAGATAGCCAATACTGCAGAATAAACCCAGACAGACTGATCAGGACTTCTCACGTTGGTACTGCATTTATGCATTTAGCAGACATCCATAGTGACTTACATTGCATACAGCTAGTCTCATTTATTTTGCTTTTTTTTTTTTTTGAGATACTTGGAAAAAAAGTTTAGCTTATGAGATACCTTATAGTAAAATATATTGGTTTCAGATGTGTCATGAAGCTACCATGGTTACGATTGCTGAGAGAGTGAAAGGAAATAACAAGATATGTAGATATGCTCTGCGGTCACATAATTTATTATAATTTCCTCCCCACAACATAAAGACGCACACATATTATTGAATCAATGTTACTAGTCCTTGCGTGTAAGTGAGAAATCATAGGCAAAAACTTTAAAGGTTGTCATCATAAATTATGTATTGCTGATTTATGAGTTCTCTATTCTCGCAATTTATTTTAGCTTGTGCTAATTTCCTTCCCATTATTTTTAATGTAAGAGCAGCAGTTGCCAAGTTCACTTATTTGTGATTTTAAGCTTGTTTCTTCTTCCTCAATTTGTAGGGCTTGTTTACAGAATTTGGGCTTGTTAGTTTGCACACATAGGAGAAATCGAATGACTGCTTTATCATCTGATTCTGTCTAATAATGCCATTGGAAACTCTGTTCTGTCTCTTTGGATATGCGCTGTGGTGTCAGAGCCATTTCCACTGAAATGCTGCTGTTATACATGTCAGCTGCATGCATACTATAGCTGCTTTTAATGCAATAGTGTGTATATAGAATAAAGTGGCTGGATTTTATTGAGGACAATAAAACCTTGCTTTAAGTGTGGTACGTGTGCACATTGAATACAAAGCACACAACACCAATCCACTACACTGACAGAGAACCAACCTGTAGTATATAGTAGCTGGTCAGAAAAACTACAGTTGCAGTTTGGAAAAACTGCATTCAGATCAGACCCGTCACACAGTTTTACACTTCCTGTGGTGAAGGTGCATGAGAAGGTGGGATTTCCTGTGCTCTCCAGACTCAAGGAAAGATGTAGAGTAATCTGTGTAGGAATGGGCATTGACTGGTCAGTAGAAATTGCTAATATATTTTCAATGCAATGAAAAATGGTTTTATTTGAAGTTAATATAATTATACCTTGCTGGAAGATTTCTCTGCCCAAACCTGAAAAGAAAACAGCTTTTCCTGAAGGGAGTTTTTTGGGGTGGACACCCATGAAGATTTCGAACATTCATCTTGGGTGGAGCATCTAGACGAGCAGAAATATATCATTTGGAGTTGTTATGCCAGGTTGGATAAGCTATTGATTTTTTTAAACTAGCTAGCATATTAAACTCTTTTTTACTTGTAAGTGCAACATATGTTAATCTGACCTCTGTGTTTTCACACACCAGCCGCAGAGAGGATCCAGAGCAGCTCTGCAGTCTATTAGAGTGCTGTATTTAGCACACTCAACCACAGACACTCTTCTTAACTACACCAAAGACATGAGCAGAAAGCAAAAAAATAAATAAAAAATTGAGTTCACACAACTTTTTGAAATAAGGAAAATTTTAACAAAAAACAGAGAGAGATCGATTATAGCAGTCAGAAAAAAACTACAAAATTACAGTCATTCCTTCTGCAGCTCTATTAAAACACATTGCAGCAGTGTTACAGTATAGTTTATAATTATTAGATGCCAGAGTATAACACAAGGTATGGTGCACACATCATTTAAAAAGAAAGAAAGACAAAGAAAAGCACTCAGATTTTATAATATACCATGTATAGACTTATAATGTTAATAGGGGTGTCACGATATACCGGTATTAAACTCTACACACAAAACCACAATACACAACATTCAAAACATTACACATCTCTTGCAAAAGCAAATACTTCTTTCAAAACTATTTTAACTCTCATAAAAATGGTGTTTTTGCACAGTAACTCTACACAACACCAAATGATTAGCCATATACACGCCTACTATCACTACAACACTACTATCTTGTGTCTTTTTTATGTTCAGTGTGCAGTGGAGCACACAGGAGTTTGTCCATTTGAATTTATTTCTACTGCTTTAAAACAATCTCTATTGTACTCTATCATTCATTACACACTCTTAGAAAAGAAGGTACAAAAGCTGTCACTTTTCAGTAGGTACACCTTTGTACTTAAAATGTCCGTATCGGTAACTTAAAAATATAAAAGGTATAAATGTAACTTTTACAGATTTTTCAACTGCTTACACACAAAATCTTTACTTGTCACACAATTTCTGAAACCTGACACTCAAACACCAGAACCTCACACCAAATCTGCAAAACCATACACTAATTCTCGGCCTTTGACTCAGTTTTCAATTTCATAAAAACACTTTTTGCAAAACACGACAACACACAATTTTCTATGTAACACACAAACATCTAACAGGAATTAATATTATGGCAAAAGTGTTTGCAAATGTTTGCTTTTGAGATGTGTTTGTGATATTTTGAATGCAGTGCTTCATTTTGCAAGAGATGTGAGGCATTTTGCATTTTGTGTGTAGTTCTTCAGATTTGTGTGTAAAGTTTTGAAAAAAAAGAGGCAAAGTTTTGAAAATGTGTGTAAGCAGTTGAAAAAAAACGTGTTGAAATAAAGGTGACTTGACCTGTATGAATATTCAATATATATTTACAAAGGTCTGGAAGCAAAAATGCAAGGAAAAACAGTTTTTTTCAGACTTGGTCTGAAGATTCAGTATATGAATGAATGGTTTCACTGAGTGTGCCTCAAGTACAACTTTTAGTTTAGTGAGTAAGCAATTAAAAAATAAAGTGTTTTCAGTGTTGACACATTTTATTGACTGTACATTTGTAAATCTCACCTGTTTCTTCAGAGCGATGTAGATGTGTTTGAAATCTACTGGATCAAAGTGCATTCTGGGAAGCACTGCTCGTTCATCATCAGATTTGTACAGCACTATTGGACATCCTGGTGTGAATTTCTCATCCAACATCAGCTAAAAATATAAACAACAGCATTATCCAAACTTTAGCCAAATCATTATATAACTGGTGCTTTATTCATGCAATTTATTAATTTCGCTGTTCATTGCTGGGATATGAAGTACACTTCTTATTATTCACAGATTCCACAAAGAATATTTTTTTAAAATAATTTTTAAGCCTTATAATTTTAACAAGGCCCCACAAATTCACAGGCTACTTATACCCTCAGTGTTTTGTAACTAGAGATGATAACATTTAAGAAACTAGTGAAAAATAGAATACGAGGCAGACCTTTATGAGTTGGCCATCACTGGTTCCTATGAACAGCACAATCCAGGATTCAATGCTCGTTGCTGCCACTGCTGACATTGAGCTGTATTTGAACACCACAGAGAGTGGCTGAAGTTCACTACCACTCTAAAACACAAACAACATTAGTGAATACTACAGTGAATTACGTTTATCATGCAACATGTATTCTATTACAAATGTTATTCAAGTCTCTGTAAAGCAAAATACTGTTTAAAAAGTATACAAGTAATTTCCAACCTCAGAATCACATTTTTCACCGTAAGCGCAGAAGCCCTTCACTCGGCCTTGAAGGTTACTGATGTCGTACAGAGCCAGCGCGCTGTTCTCCGGATCCTGCTGATTCTGCGCACTGAACACACCTGCCCAAATAACACGGTTCACTGAGGGAATAACGGTGCAGGCGACGAGCACTGGACGAACTTTATCACTGCAGCATCGTATCGTTGCAGCCTGTAGGGATTTGATTATGTCTATCTTTTTCCCTTTAGAGCTGTTCATCCACAGGACGAGCACTTTCCTCTCACTGTCAGTCTTTGCATTGAGAAATAAATAGGATTCTGAGGGCGAAACTCTCTGGAATCCATCAACAAACTCCACATCTCTCGTTGTGCTCTGAATGACGGCATCTGATAGTTCCGCTGTTTTTGAGAAAATCCCACCTTTTTGAGACTCTAAAGTGCTCCGCAAGCTAACAACAGAATATATGGTATCTTGAGCTTTTACATCGTCATCCTTTTTCCCAACCAAAAGGTACCTACCACTTATGAAGGCAACAGATTTCTCATTCTGTCGCGGTCCTACCAATATATTACTTTCATAATGAATACTGTCAGTAATGTCATTTATATCAAGAACTTCACAATATCCATCTTCAAAAGTCCCACATGTTATCAGGGTGCCGTTCAGATCAAAAGCCACCAGAATGTTAACTCTAGTGATGTCTTTCCTCTTCTCCTCATATAGATCGTGTCTCATCTGATGTAGTCGATGGTCAGTAAGAACAAATAACTTTCTGTCACCAACTACAAAGTCCTTGATGTCTCCATCAAAGTCCTGCATATCACTGCAAATGCAATATTTCAGAAGTAAAAGTATTCCAAGTAAGTATCTTCCCATCGTATTTAATAAGTAAATGAGCAGTTGGGTAGGCCTACTAGTGTATTTGATAATGAGATCTTGTCACAGAGATCAACTGCGCTCAGATGAGTATAAGGGTGAAGTGGGTGGATGTGAAGTAGTGCTGTGAGATGAGGGCGGAGGTCTAGCAACAACAGACATTTTGATTTCTAAAACGAAGACAAACTTTCCAAACAGTTACTTGAGTGAAAGTTAAAAATAATCAAAATTCACAAAATTAAAATAAAAAGTATGCTTAATCGTTTTAAAATGTAACTTATGACATCAAGGGGAAGGAGATTTTTGCGAAGTACAAGATCAACGTGTTTAATAATAATATTCATATTGGTTTTTGTCCTGATGCAAATATCACAAAACCTGTCACCCATCTTGTATAATTCACTTCGCAGACAAGGGAAAGCATACATCTGTATATGTAAAAACAAATTAGGCTATTAGTTTTGGGACATACTACTACTTCTTTGATTGTTGATGTTATATCAAGCTAAATAAAATACCATGAAACATTTTTTTTTTTACCTTTTCGGTTCATGTAACGCATGGCAAAAATATATGGCTATAAATAGCAGTCTCTCCATACTTTTATTTTTATCGCTCTCTGATGGATTGCGTCTCAACGCATGAGCTGTAATTGTATTAGTGTGTCTCTGTGTATTTGTGGGATCACCACTCTTCATTTTGTGTTCTTTTGTAGCCTCTCAAGTGTAGATTAATTTTGATGGTTTTTTATGGCACTGACATTTTTGGTAAATTTGAAGTTTTGGTAAAGATGTAGTTTCTCGGCTTGTTTATTTTTGCACGTTTCTGAATGTACAGAAGGAAAACGTGTCATAGTAATGGCACTAAAATATCACAACTCCGTGCACAGCAACCACTATGAATATCGGAGACATGTGGTTGTTAATGCATTAACCACTGTGCATATGCAGGAAATACCATTTCACATAGCAAAAAAGTGGTAAGCATTCTATGTTTGATGAAATTTAGGGCTCTTCAAGTATAAGGCATTACATGTGATACATATCATATTCTGATCAGTACGTCAAGTTTTAAAGCCCTCTCATTGTCTTGAATATATTTACATGTATATATATATATATTTTATTTTTATTTTTTTTCAGATTTTTGCTGTGAGAAACCGGAATTGTTTCTATTGCTTCTTCATACTTGACCAGATGATTTCTGTGGACTGAGGCAGAAATAGTTTGTATTTTCTCTCATTCTGTGAAGACAAGAATCCCCAATGCTGATCTGAAAATATAATGAAAAAAATGTTCTGCTCTTAAAGGATCTCATAAACTTCACTAAGATTTAGCAGCAATTAACAAAGTCAAACTATGGACTTCTCCTTCCCATTATCTATTGATATTTAACATATATAATTACCCAAAATAAAACAGACTTACACTGATTGTGTCCACTGCTGGGACGGCTCCCAATTCTCCATTAATTGTACAGATAATGGCATTGAACTCAATCTTCTCCAAAACACACCGATACTGCCGATCTCTCTGTTGACCCGTCACATTCACCTCGTTCATACTCAAATTCAGCATATCTCTATTAGCATATATTTTCTATTTTTTATTATTAAAAATAGCATGAAAGGGGCAGAACTACAAACAGTAACAGTTTATTCAGCCAATTTAGTCACTCTTTACCGGAATGTTCACCTGTAGATCACTGGCCACTGGAACCTTTGGAAAAGGTTCATTATTACTCAAAGCTTTTTAAAACGGTTTATGCTGTGGCCATCTAGTGGTCATAAAAATAAATAACACCTTCCAAAGTGTTATGTTCCATTACAGCCAGTGGTTTCACATCTGGTTCTACAACTTATTTTTTTGTTTTATTATATTTTATATAAATAATGTTTATTGTCAAAATCATTCATTTGTGTCGGTGTACTTGCACTAAAATAAGTAAGATTTAAAAATTTAAAAAACAATGAAACGGCATTGAGGTTCGCTTCGTTTGAAACAGATACTGAAGCAGTCACGTGGTTTTCAGGCGAATAAAGCTTCGGACGTCATAGATCACATGCTTTTCTCAAAACGCAATGATCAAATCTGTCAAATGAGAACTCAGGCACTATGTGTGAATGTGGACTGTATAATTGTATTATGATGAAGTCCTCTGAGCTGCTAGACTGGTTCCTGTTTGAGGTTAATGGCACATTTTAGCTTAGTTATCACTCATGTAATAAACACATCTTACCCCTGAGCTTGTGCTGTATTGTGTTTCCAGCACTTTATTAGAGGGAAGGACAGTAAATGAAAACTCTAGTGAAAATAAAGGCATATGCGTTGGAGTGAGAGGTGAAGGAGACCTTTATGAGTTGGCCATCACTGGTTCCTATGAACAGCACAATCCAGGATCCATTTCTAACTGCTGCCACTGCTGACATTGAGCTGTACTTGAACACCACAGAGAGCGGCTGAAGTTCAGTATCAGTCTGAAACAAACAACAAAATTAAACTTTATTTAATACTTGTCATAGTGAATAGTTAGTACCTAATTCATTACATGTTATCATGCATATTGTCACCAGATCGTCAGCCAGTTGTTGATTCTCCACAGAATGTGGGGGTGGTGTCTTGTACAGGGTGATGTTCTTGAGACCAGTCCATACTGACACCGGATCGTTGGCTGAAAACTGTTTTCTCAGCTTTTCAGAGTAGTTTTTTAGCCACTCTGATGTTTTTGTTAGTCTGTTCCTGTCCTGGTAATACAATATTTTATCCCCACTTCTGTAAGCATCCTCTTTGGCGTGACAAAGCTGTTTGAATTTCCCAGTAAACCACGGGTTATCATTATTAAATTACAAGAATGTCCTGGTGGGGATGCACATATCCTCACAGAAACTGATATATGAAGTTACAGTCTCTGTGAGCTCGTCAAGATTGGTGGCTGCAGATTCAAAAACACTCCAATCAGTGAGGTCGAAACAGGCTTGAAAATCCCTCTCTGCTTCATTGGTCCATCTTTTATCAGTCCTTAAAACAGGTTTAGCTGATTTCAGTTTCCCTTTCATGGGAACTTCGAACTGCGTCCTCTAGGGTAATGGGGAACGCCTTGTCTATGGGGAACGCGTGGGGATCGCAGGTGGATCTGGCCGATGAGTTTGAAGGGGGGTTTCCCTTTCGCAATCGTCGGCTGTGCACGAGAGTGAGCCGCTGGAGGATGATGTTATTTCATTAACATTGTCTGATTCAGGGGCCAGTGCTCTACTGGGATCAGCCCAGCAAAAACCGGAAATGTCTGAGGAGGGCAAAGAAGCTGAGTCTGAGCATTCCCAATCCTCCTGTCCAGCGTATGATGAGGTTTTGGAAATTATGGATCGCGCCACGGCGAGGCTTTACTTGCCATGAAGCGGGGGAAAAAAGTGACGGCGCGAGTATCTCGATGAACATTATTTTTCTGGCCATAACCCTCCAGCTCAGGTGAGCCTTCCTTTCTTCCTGTTTTCCATATAAAGATTGAGAAGGAATGGAAGAGGCCGTTTTTTCCTCACGCATCCATCGATTCCAGCATACGAGTTATGCCAACATCGAGGCGATGCGTAAAAGCGGTTATGAGAAGAGGCCCCTATAGAGAGATGCTGGCTAGCTATCGCTCTATGGGTGAGATGTCCTCTAAAACTCCCCTCCTTGACATCTCGCTCGGCACCCCCTCTGCTGGGTTCAGAAACCGGGTGCCCGACTTGCAGTGTTATTTCACTCGTCGAAATATGTCCAGACGGTAAGAAAAGCCGGGTTTCAGCTTCATACTTCCTGGATCATGCGGCCATAACACAGGCTTCTGCGGGAGCCTTCGTGATCATCAGGCCCCCGGCGCATCACTGCAAAAATTTCCTGGACGTCCGGGCTGGGGTTACGCTTTCATGCTACCCTGACTGGTCTACCGTATCTGGGTCGCCCTGAGGGGTTTCCCGATCACCAGGATATCCCGTCTTGCTGAGGCATCGAGCGGGAGGTATAGGTGGCATTACGAGAACCTTCCTGTGTAATGCTGTCTCGGGCAGTGCTCCCCTCACCTTTGAGGGTTGTATTTGAGCTTGCCTCTACCGTTTGGCCCAGTACTTCCGGGTATCTCTAAACAGATGCTTGAAAACTCTTAAAATCCAAATACTATGGTAAGTGTGTAACCATGGTTCCCTGAGTAGGGAACGAGACACTGCGTCCTCTAGGTTTCTTGCCATGCTGCGGACGCAAAGCTTCAGACAAAGAAGTGAATGATGTGTGCTCCCGGCGCCTATTTATACTATAGTCGCACCGGTAGTGACGTCATGGCTGTCGCCGGCCAACGAGTTGGTGTTTTTTCAATGTATGCTTCAGACACGGGTCACGACGAGGTGTTCCCCATAGCGACCCCTAGAGGACGCAGTGTCTCGTTCCCTACTCAGGGAACCATGGTTACATAAGTAACCTGAGACGTTCTACCTGTAGGTCGGTATAAGATGAGTGTTTAAAACAATGCTAACCACAAAAACATCAACAACAAGAACTCTTTTAAATGTCCAACATAGCTGAACATTAAACATGAACAGTTTTTTTCCCTTAACTTAAAAACACATAACACTAATTTCAACATATACGCTCCCAATCCAGTCTTTATGGAAAGCAGTGCCGTCCTGAAGGGTTGTGGGGCCCAATAGGCAAGATAATGAAATTGGGCCCCACTAGTGTAAAAGCTGTCATAGAAATTTGAGGAGTGAAGAGAAAGCACATAAAATGACTATTTCAATATTTAAGTGTAAATGTGTATTAATTGTAGCACATTCAACAAACATATGTAAAAAATATAAAAAAAAAAAAAACAGGAGTGCAAGTAAGCTTGAGTAAAAAGATATGCATGAAACAAATAAATAAAATTTTAGTATTATATTATATTAGTATTATACATAATTTAATAAAATAAACAGAGCATTAACAAAATAAACATATAATACTCATAAATGACAAGAAATAGGGCATGATTGATGATCACCAAAGAAAAAAAAAAACTTTATTGCATTAGACATTGGATCAGGGTCTGTAATTATTTAATTAGGCTCAATTGTCCCTCATATGACAAGTCTGTCTGTGATCATGGGCATCATTGCATTTAAAAAGCAAGTACTACTGTTGTAACCAAACACAGCTTTGGACCCAAAAGCAGAACACAGACTAAAAATGATGCAAATAAAATTAATTTATTGCGAGTCAAGCAACACAATCCATCTCTCCTTTGTTGAAGATTGTTGGCTGAGGTGAGCTGGAAACCAAACAGGCCAGAGATATGTTGGTAGAGCAGAGAGAATAGTTTGTTGATCGGGCATGGCAGGCAGAACGCAGGATAAATGCAGGTGGAGTGAGGTCTAAAGCACAGGAGAAACAGAATTAGAACTCCAACTAAGCACATGACACAAAAGCTGTTCTAAAGACACTAGGAGGCCTCAGCACAGTACCACATAGGCAGACTGAACAATCTGGCAGAAAATGACTGAAGAAACAGGGTTTAAATACTGGAGGCAGATGAGTTGATTGGCAGCAGGTGATTCACATTTAGCAATCAGCCACAGAGAGGAGAGCATAGCCACACCCCGGGATACACCAACTCACAAACACACAAGCACAGACACACAAAAAGGAAAAACACAGCTGGCCAAAAATCCAAATCCCTGACAACTACAGCAATAAATATTATGTATATACCAGTCAAAACAGCTTTTTTTTCGGCTCCGGAAAGATACAGTTTGGATTCCAACTTTACTTTAATCTTTCTTTCATTTCAAATAAATTAAAAATATCATCATTGTGTAACAAGACTTCATGATGTTATGAGAGACTATTTTCAGAGGCAATATTAAGTGAATTCCAAAATCTGAACTTTAACAAGAAAGGTTTTCAGACTAACTTTTTCTTTATTTACCAAAAAGTATAAAGAACACAGAGTTTGTTGTGCCTGTTTTTAGGGCTGCACAATTTGGCCAAAAATTGTTTTTATATATCAATATAACTAATTCTGATTATTATTACAACTAAATAAAAACATTAAACAAAACAATAATTATTGATAATGATTATTATCTATATATTTTACAGAAAACTGCAACATGACCTGTTAACATGTAGGAGGTCTATAACTATAAATGTTAAATATTAAGATTGTCATTAAACTTAATCCAAAAGAGTACAGACTTGTTCCTGACTCAAATTTTCTTTTGTGTTTAATCATAAAATGTTTTTCATTATTAAATGGTATAACTTTCAAAACATTCACTGTAGTTTTTGGCCAGGCAGCGCATAAGATGGTTGATATCCCATCATGTCCGCAGTGTTAATACTATCTACAAAGATATAAGTGTAATTTCATGACATGGTCTATATGAAGCCACGATTTAGCTCTAAATTGGACGGGCTACGTGTAGTCAGCTTTTAGCCCACCTGGCGAAATCGAGGCAAACCAGACCAGCGATGAGCATAGCCAAAATAGCCTTAAAATTGTTTACATGTAATTTTCGCCCACGCAGCTTCTTGTCAAATGCAAGTAAACTTTTGAATCATTTAAATTAGCATTATTTTATATTTTATTTAATTATTTTACAGCATTATTAAATATAGCATTATTTATTATGCCAAAAATCATGCTAATTTAAATGTTTCAAAAATTTACTTGCATTTGATAATATGATGTCATGCATCCCACAAGCTGTTAAATGTTACATTCATACACATTATATGATATTATTGATATTCGTCTTTCATTTTATAAATAAAAATGCAATTACAATTCCCAACCGCTAGATAGCAATTGTAGCCCTACATGAAACATGAAGACATGAGAGTTAGTGTTATGTTTTGAATTTTTTTTACACGAGAGAGCACTAAGTTTACTTGTCGGAGAGCAGCGACCAAACAACAAACGATAAAGGACATTCCAATCCATATTAATTTATACAGTGAACACACTCAGAAGAATTGGAGAAACTGAGGAGGCGTTTCAACATCTGGAAAAGTGGTTGGAAATGGAAAAGATCCGGGCAGCAATGGTAAAAAAAAATAAATAAAACAAAACCCTCTCCAAAACAACATTTCCTAACTAAAGCTCTCATCTTTGACAAAGTCCATCATTTCTTTTAATTATTATATTGAATTTATTACTGAACAATGGCTTGTTAGATACAGAGCGAGCATGAGCTAATTGAATAGAATATCTTTGTCATTGTACAAGTACAATAAGATTTATTTTGAAACTTCCAAATTGATAGTAAAGCTTAAGAATACAAATAATAAGTGCAAATAGCTCAGATGTGCAATGCAGCATTAAAACCTAAACAGTACAAACAGAAATCATAATGAAATAAAATGGTAGGGGGTGAATTTATTATTCCATGTACATTTGAGGTTAATGTGTGTATTGGGCAACTTTTTAGTTACAGCAGCTATCACTGTGTTGTTATGAAGTCAGTAGTGGGGGGCACTAATAGGGAAAAACTTAAACTGCTGGAATAAAGAGTTTTAAAGGGTTAGTGATGGGAAAACTTGCAGCCAACCTGCCTCAACACACCTGACTGGAAGTTTCTATGCCTACAGTCTTAAAAATAAAGGTGCTTCACGATGCCATAGAAGAACCTTTTTGTCTAAATGGTTCCATAAAGAACCTTTAACATCTGAAGAACCTTTCTGTTTCACAAAAGGTTCTTTGTGGCGAAAGAAGGTTCTTCAGATTATAAAAAGCTAAGAAAGAGATGGTTCTTTAAAGAACCTTTGACTGAATGGTTCTTTGTGGAACCAAAAATGGTTCTTCTATGGCATCGCTTGAATAACCTTTTGAAGCACCTTTATTTTTAAGAGTGTATAATACTACCCGCCTGACATTGGCATGTGTTATTCAGGTGTCAAAGTTGTGCAGAGTTGAAAGAAGAAACCTCAAAGACAGTGCGCCTTAATTCTAAGCGGCATGTGTGGAGAAAACCAGGCACTGCTCATCACCTGTCCACTACAGTCCCAACAGTGAAGCATGGTTGTGGCAGCATCATGCTGTGGGGGTGTTTTTCAGCTGCAGGGACAGGACGACTGGTTGCAATCGAGGGAAAGATGCATGCGGCCAAGTACAGGGATATCCTGGACCAAAACCTTCTCCGGAGTGCTCAGGACCTCATACTGGGCCGAAGGTTTACCTTCCAACAAGACAATGACCCTAAGCACACAGCTAAAATAACGAAGGAGTGGCTTCACAACAACTCTGTGACTGTTCTTGAATGGCCCAGCCAGAGCCCTGACTTAAACCCAATTGAGCATCTCTGGAGAGACCTAAAAATGGCTGTCCACCAACGTTTACCATCCAACCTGACAGAACTGGAGAGGATCTGCAAGGAGGAATGGCAGAGGATCCCCAAATCCAGGTCTTGTTGCATTGTTGCATCTTTCCCAAAAAGACTCATGGCTGTATTAGATCAAAAGGGTGCTTCTACTAAATACTGAGCTGAATACTTATTTAAATAAATCTGCAAAAATGTCAACAATTCTGTGTTTTTCTGTCAATATGGGGTGCTGTGTGTACATTAATGAGGAAAAAAAATTTACTTAAATGATTTTAGCAAATGGCTGCAATATAACAAAGAGTGAAAAATTTAAAGGGGTCTGAATACTTTCCGTACCCACTGTATGTGTATAAACACACAACATTTACCAGAGAGCTTCTCTCTTTTTTAACACACTGAATGGTGATACACTATATATCTCGTTTTTGTTTTTAGTTGGCATCCAAGCAAAAGATAATGACTCCCTGTCACAATTACTGTAATTAAAGTAAAAAATTATGTCAAGCTTTTCTTGTGCTTTTTTTTCTTTCTTATTTGGCAGATGCTGTGATGACCAACTTCTCGGCAGCAACAGAGTTAGACTTGAGGAATGCAGTTGGGAAGCATTTTAAACAAGAAATAAAACCAATAATTAATAATTTCCTTTAAGTTCACTGTTGGTTGTTTTATTTGTTAAAAGTAAACCAACAAAAGGGTTAATCTTTTTTTTTATGTTGTCATTTATCCGTAATGGTTTAATGTTACGTGTGATAACATGCTCTTGATTTGTATTAGATTTTTTAAGTTCTTAAGATCTTAAGTTATTTCAAATATTTTATTTTTTCATATTTATATTTTTATTATCTTGAGTTGTTAAAAACTCCAGATTTTTTTATCATAATATTTATATTTAAGTGCATTGTATTTATAACATTTTATTTTGTCATTAATTATTTTGTATTTTTATAATTTTGTATTGTCTTAAGTTGTCCAAGTTGTTAAAAAAAAATTTTTTCTTAATAAATCTGTATGTATGGATTGCCATTTTGTTGTCTATTAGATGTATATATGGTTAGACTTCTATTAAATTTTCACTGACAGCCCAAATTCAGCCTTGTTTTAGCCTAGACCCAGGGGCGGACTGGGACAAAAATTCAGCCCTGGCACTGTAGCTACACTGGCCCACATTACCACACAGACACAGCCCCACCCACGGACACACACATTCACTACTTACATTTGTGTACAGATGGTGAAATAATATAAGCAGTACCATATATGTAACATATATTTAAACATTTAATGTATGTGTCTGGCAAACAATGCTTACTACTTTTTAAAGAGCGCACGTTTATAACAAATTTACACATACAGTAAAAACAGAAGAAAAAGAATCTGAGGATGTTGTAGAGTGTGTGCTCTCTGTTTATGCAATTTGTCTGCTGTTACTGTCATTCTCTACAGTATGTTGTTCTTTGTTGTCACTGTCTGTCTGTTGGGTTTTTCCTACCTCTACCACACTCCTCCCTGTCTCTGCTTGGGCTACTGTAGCATCCTTCCTCACAGCACTGGTGTTGGAAGACCAGTGGTCTCTGGCTGTACTGATTCCAGCAACATCCAAGTTAATGAACAGTATAGGACTTAAACATTACAGCAAAATATTTTCTCACTGACTGCTCTCAACATTGGAATACACATGAATACAAACAAGTAATAATAGCAAAAAAGGGAATAGACTATATAGCAAAAATTATAAATAGTAGCATCAGTAAATCCTTTTTTGATATACAATTATTTGTGAATTAAAGTATGCTGAGTCATTGTGTCTTCCTACCTCCATGACACTTGACTCTGCAGTCCACCCTACCTAAGGATCAATTGCATACTGTATACTTATGTACTGTATGCCTGCTCAATGTTTTATTTTAATATATGACTATCTACATATTCAAAGAAAATTTCACTACAAATGTCTATAGTTCTATGGCTATTGCTATAGGTTTTTGATGTGTTAGACTATATTGCAAGTATCCTACATCAGTTTTTACCCTAAATCCCACTTTATCTGCTGATATTTCAGTCATGCAATTCAGTAACAGGCTCGTTAACACTTAAGTTAACCAATTATCACAAAGCAATGACATTTAAAATTTACTGGGGTTCTACGCTAAGCTTACAACTGTTTAATACAATGTAGGCTAGTTTTAAGATGAGAGGTTTTTCAACTTGAAATTGATTTCCTTTTTTTTTCAATCAAATTTATTACTGATTTCAATGTGATGCTTAAGGCTTTGGCTATTCTGTTTTATACTGTCTTATACTTACTAATTTATGCTAATATCTTTTTCTTTTTTTCTTTTATGCCTTGTTGTTGAATTTATGTGTGCACTGAAAGCTTAAACAATCCTCGTGTGTGGTGTGTACAAAACATACATTAAAATAAATATACAATGAATCATAAATGTTGTGTACAAATCAGAACCCTATGCACACATGAACATTTTCATGGATACTGATTATTTTTTTTCTTCTTCTTTCCTTCATTCAATAAACTACAAACCTGGTTAACAGGCTCTGTGCCTTGGTCAGTAAGAATTATCTTTGGTGCCCCAAATCTGTAAAAGAAATTAATGCAGTGAGAGACCTTCAGATTTATTCAGAATAGCACATGCTATTTTTTGTGTAATAGTCAACCAGGACACAAATGTATTAATTTCCATTTTTGGTCCTGGTGACTTTCCCCACTAAATTCATGCCCAGCTGTTCCAGAGGCTTGTCCACCTTACAATTAAAATAGCAACATTAATACATTTACATTTTGTAACCTCATGACTTCCCTATCTCTAAACCCATGCACATCTGTGTACAACAAGCTTACATACACATATTGGGATGTACTTGGGCTCCCGCTTGATGGACCGTCTGCTAAACTGGCACTGGGCACACTGCAAATCCTGATGTTCAGAAATAAGCACGTGAGAAATGCATACCATAACATAATCAGTTTATATGTCTCAAAGCAATGTTGAAAAGGAAAATATTTTGTAGCCTATTTACCCACTTATCAATGTCCACCCCCATTCCAGGCCAGTAGAATCTAGCTGAAATGGCAAGCTTGTTTTTTCTGGTTCCACAATGTTCTAACTCTAAAATAAAAATTGGCTGGCCTCTTTTTGTCCAGCAACCACTTTTCTTCTAAACTTTACATTGTTTTTTGAGGAGATGTGATAAAGTTTGCATCTATTGAAATGACTTTATTGTTAAAATCTAAACAAATAACCTGCAATGAGGTTATAAAGGTCCAATTGAAAGGAAAGGAATAGGTCTATTTAAACTGAAATTGGAAAACAGGTTATTGTCAATGTGCTAGTTGCTTTAAGTCAGGTAAGTATAGTTTCTTGACAAGCATTGACTTTTTGTTAGTATCTAGTCTTGGTGTATCACTATACCTCACTTTACTATGAGAAAACTTGTCAGTGTAGAGGAGTTATCACTTAAAGTAGTTTGCTTACCATCAACTTGGAGACTGGAGGAACATCTGCAAATTAAATATTTCTGGTCCTTTTTATGACAAATGGATAAACACCTCGAGTTTTGTCATTTAGAATTTCCTCATATAGGTTTGGATCCATTGCTTTCATATGCCAACAAGAACAGTCATTCAGGTGACAACATTTTGTGGTCATCTCCCTTATTTATAACTGAGCTATTTTGAATGATTGATCAATTGATTTATCTGGTGCACTCTGAGATTGTATGCCAATTACAACATTATGTTCCACACTTGCATCTTGTATGCAAGGCTTTCTTGTGAAAGAAAGAAAAAAGGTTTGGATAAGTGTTCTGATTAAATATATTCCACTGTATCAGTGAGAAGGTAAACAGATTAATCAAATAGAATATTAATTCAAATGTATTGTTGCTCTATATGGAAACAGTAATAGCCAATGCCCTGAGTTTGGACGTCAGCACAGACAGATTACACTAATTTGCATAGGCAAAATTAAACTTCAAAAACTCGGACATAAACAAAGGAACAATTGCAAGATGAATAAAAAAATCACAGAACATTAACTGGAGTGTGAGAGTCATTTTACTATGCTGCAGTGTAGCAACACATTTGTCTATTTTTGCTTTCCGTACATCCAGTTGTGTTTGGTGTATTTGCATGCTGCAGTGTTGCCAAATCCACAGTATTTATTCCGCGGAATTGGGCTACATTGGGGCAGTGTTTGATTAACTATTTCCGAGGGGAAACACAAATTCCAGAGGGGAACAGAATCGACTGCTACACCGGCCCCTCTGGCATTTGCCAGAATTGCCAGATGGCCAATCCGCCCCTGCCTAGACCCATATTCACCCATATTATATATGTAGTCATTTAATAGCGGTCTAATTGATGACTAGTCTATTCTTGGGCTATGATTAGACGTCTATTAAATTTTCACTGACAGCCCAAATTTAGCCTTGTTTTAGCCTAGACGTCTGGGCTGTGTTTAGACGGCTAATTGACGTCTTTTAAACGCATAATTGCTTGCTGGGTCAGGTTTGACTATAAGTGGGCTACGAGCTAAATCGTGGCTATGCACAGGCTAAGCATTGATCATGTCAAAGAAATGAAACCAAACTCCTTGTAAACGCTGTTACTTTGCTTACATGATGGAATATCATACACCTCACAAGTTATTTTGCCAAAAAACGACATTAAATCAAATTCAAGGTTATTTGGGCTAGAAGTGGGTTACACACAGCGGACTATATCGAGTCTATCTATATAAATGATGGCTATTGCTTGCTGGGAAATGTCGCAATCTGGGCAACAGATTTGTTGGTGTGTTGCACGGAAGTCATCTGCATCCTCAGAGCCGCTGCTTTCACTTCCATCCACTTCACGAGTGGACGCGTCTGAGCGCAGTTGGTCGCTGTGACAAGATCTCTAAACTTCAGCTGCTCATCACATGTGCAAGATGAGAAGACACTTACTTGGAATACTTGTACTTTTGAAATACTGCATTTGCGGTGATGTGAAGGACTTTGATGGAGACATCAAGGACTTCGTAGTTGGTAACAGTAAGTTATTTGTTCTTACTGACCATCGACTACATCAGATGAGACACGATCTACATGAGGAGAAGAGGAAAGACATCACTAATGCCACTGACCATAACAGAGTTAACATTCTGGTGGCTTTTGATGTGAACGGCACCCTGATAACATGTGGGACTTTTGAAGATGGATATTGTGAAGTTCTTGATATAAATGACATTACTGACAGTATTCATTATGAAAGTAATATATTGGTAGGACCGCGACAGAACGAGAAATCTGTTGCCTTCATAAGTGGTTGGTACCTTTTGGTTGGGAAAAAGGATGACGATGCAAAAGCTCAAGATACCATATATTCTGTTGTTAGCTTGCGGAGCACTTTAGAGTCTCAAAAAGGTGGGATTTTCTCAAAAACAGCGGAACTATCAGATGCCGTCATTCAGAGCACAGTGAGAGATGTGGAGTTTGTTGATGGATTCCAGAGAGTTTCGCCCTCAGAATCCTATTTATTTCTCAATGCAAAGACTGACAGTGAGAGGAAAGTGCTCGTCCTGTGGATGAACAGCTCTAAAGGGAAAAAGATAGACATAATCAAATCCCTACAGGCTGCAACGATACGATGCTGCAGTGATAAAGTTCGTCCAGTGCTCGTCGCCTGCACCGTTATTCCCTCAGTGAACCGTGTTATTTGGGCAGGTGTGTTCAGTGCGCAGAATCAGCAGGATCCGGAGAACAGCGCGCTGGCTCTGTACGACATCAGTAACCTTCAAGGCCGAGTGAAGGGCTTCTGCGCTTACGGTGAAAAATGTGATTCTGAGGTTGGAATCTGCACATTCATACGATTTTTGCAAATGAAACAGTATTTTACCTTGTTAAGATAAGGATGTAATTTGTGACAATATGTGTTGCATGATAACATGTAATTAATTAGGTACTAACTATTCACTATGACAAGTATTAAATAAAGTTGAATTTTGTTGTTTGTTTCAGACTGATACTGAACTTCAGCCGCTCTCTGTGGTGTTCAAGTACAGCTCAATGTCAGCAGTGGCAGCAGTTAGAAATGGATCCTGGATTGTGCTGTTCATAGGAACCAGTGATGGCCAACTCATAAAGGTCTCCTTCATCTATCTGTCAAACATATGCCTTTATTTTCACTAGACTCACCGAGTTTTTGTTTTTAAACACCTGCCCACCATTTCCATTTACACATATTTTTATATATTATATTATATACATATTATTTGTTTGTATTTCTGTTTGTTTTTCTAGCTTGTATTGGATGAGAAATATAAACCAGGCTGTCCAATAGTGCTGTACAAATCTGATGATGAACGAGCAGTGCTTCCCAGAATGCACTTTGATCCAGTAGATTTCAAACACATCTACATCGCTCTGAAGAAACAGGTGAGGTTTAGAAAGGCGGTGCAATTAAAAAGCAATAAAAATATAGATAGTATGCTAGGGAAGTTTTAAAAAATCATACAAATATTGAATAATGAATAGTTGCTGTAGGCTATATTATCCAAAAAATGTTGTTTACACATTTATAAAATGAAGGGTGTAAATAAATCTATTTTTGATACATTTGCAAGTACTGATAGTGTGCGGGATTCATTGATTTTTGCTTTGATGTTTGACCTGGTTTTGGTCATTTATCCTACAGGTGTGCGAGGGTAATTGTTGTTTTAAAATGAAGAATTAAAAAGTGATACTGCTTTTCAGTCTCAATATGAAAGGAATAGTTTGCCCTATAGGCATACCTTTGTCCAAAAATGTAATCCAGGATCATTTTTTTATATGTGAAAAAGGGCAATTTTCCCATGCCCCACAGTTAGAAACCACTGAATTAAGCTATCCAGAAGTTGCTAAATCAGGCAGTATGTCAGATACTTTACTGTGTGATAGATCAAATCACCTTTCCTTTTTCTTTCTGCTCATGTTTTGGGTGCAGTTAAGAAGAGAATCTGTGAGTTCATGTGCTAAATATAGGACTTTCAAAGACTGCAGAGCTGCTCTGGATCCTTTCTGCGGCTGGTGTGTGAACAGTCACAGGTCAGCCTGCCTTTATTACATCTGATATTACACACATCACGCATGTCTGCTCTAAGCTGCATCTACACTAAACATGGCTAATTGTAGAACAGCATGTTAACTTCTTATCACCTATATGGACAAGATGAGCAGTGTGCAAACAATTCTGTTTTTATCTAGATGTTCTACTCAAGATGAATGCTCAAATACTTCATGGGTGTCCATCCCAAAAAACTCTCTTCAGACACAGCTGTTTTCTTTTCAGATGGCAGAGAATTCTTCTAGAAAGGTAAACATCAATATCTTAAACACTTTTCTCGAATTTTCATTTGGAAAAAAAAAAGATTACTTTTTACCAACCATTGTCCTCTTCTACACAGATTAATCTACATCTTATTTTGAGTCTGGAGAGCACAGGAAATCCTGCCTTCTCATGCACCTTCACAAAAGAAAGTGTAAACCTGTGTGACGTGTCTGATCCGCCTGCAGTTTTCCCAAACTGCTCCTGTAGTTTTTCTGACCAGATGCTCTATACTAGAGGTTGGTTCTCCTTCAAAGAAGTTCTATATTTTCTAATATACAGTGCATTTATGTAGTCCGAATATGATTATTTATAATCAGAAACATTTGGCAATCTGTTCAGGTTTAAAAGTCTCTGCTACTGTTAATATTGAGGATCAGAAGATCACAGAGATGCTGACACTGAGGAACTGCTCCAGTATCACAGATAATTCACCAAATGCTTCTTATACACAGTGAGAAAATCACAGTCTAAAATAATTTTGAAAGACGTCTTTGAACTTTTATTTCAAAAATATTAAAAATATGAATTTAATTTAGGTGTGTTCAGTGTATCTCATCTGGGTGTCACTGGTCCTCATCCTCCAAGCGTTGTGAATGGGCACATGGACCTGGACCACAGTTAAACATACAGGTGAGACAATGTGTAACCTACAATCCACTAATTCAGTATATGTGTACTGGGAAATAGCATACTTAATAAATTCTTATTAATTCATTGTTGATAGCTAAACTCATTGTGTTGACTGAAGTGAACTCAGGAAGTACATGATCTGCTCTTTCTCTACTCTTTAGGATGCATGTAAACATCTACTCTCTGAGATGGTCTACAATGTAAGTGTCATACTGATTATGTGTGCAACTTCACAGAATTGGGATATTGTGTTTTCAGTATTAAGTATTATGTTTTCAGTTTTCACTAATTTAAATGAATATGACTTTACAAGAGGCCGGAGATTTTGTTTCCCCATTTGAGAAAAAATACGTTATACATACGTATAACGTATTTTTTCTCAAATGGGGAAACATATATATATATATATATATATATATATATATATACACACATTATGTATAATATATTAATTATTCATATTTACAATATATTTGATCAATGTGTATTTATGCTACTACTATTACTACTACTACTACTACTAATAATAATAATTATTATTATTAATTAAATGATATAATAAGTGATTAAAATCCTTTTAACTTCTGTTATTTTGTTTATTCTGCCTTTTTTTATAACTTTGTAACTTTTGGTGTCCTGTAGAAGCCAGAGATTCTGTCACTGGAGCCGAACAAGGCTTCTTTCCATGGCAGAAACAACGTGTCTTTAAGAGGAAGGAACCTGGAAGCTGTTACTAAAATCCGTATTCAAGGGGATCTGGACTGCATTCCTAAAGAGTGAGATTCTGTGTGTTTGTGTTTAGTGGTACATATGAATGTGTGTATATTCAGATAAATGATACTGTATATCTGCACATGAATGCTTCTCTTCAGATCTCCAGTGTTCGATCGCTCCAGTGACACTTTAAGGTTCCACATTCCTCCCAGTGGAACTAAAGGAACAGTGAAAGTGTGTGTTGTTACTCCTGACGACCGTTGTCATGGTAACAGCATCATCACTTACAGTTCTCAGCCCAGCTGCACTGGAATACAGCCCACAGTCAGCTGGTGGAGGTCAGACCATTTCAGACCACTATCAGATCAGCTTGCACATCCCATCAGCACCTCAAGAGGACAACTTCACATTTTAATTAGCGAATCCTATGTCATACAGAACATTTTAGTCATGAAATTCGCAAGGATGCTGTTAATGTGGAAAAATAAGATTTGCAACAGATGAACAGAGCAGATGAAAAAACATATGCGAGACCGCAAAAAAATGAAAGCAGAAATGAGAGTCATTAGGTCATTTCCTGCATGTTTTGTCGTATTTCTGAGATCTGCAGTTTACTAACTCGCATGTGACATTAGACTAGTCTAGCTTAAACTGTTAGAGGTTTAGTGAGAGCAACCTGCTTTCTGACAGCCAGGCTTTTCTTAATATTGTTTCACTTCCGTTGGTTGCTGAAATGTGTGGTACTGTGTGTCTGTGTGTGCAAAATATGCAAAAATAAGTGGGGGAATTCAAATGTTAATAAATATGTTTTTTTATATATCATGTATTACTTGCTGAAGATGTTTTAAATGTATCTTCATGCAGTGGTGGAAGGAAGATTCATGTTCAGGGCAGCAATATGGAATTAGTGGAGTCAGTTACTGTCCTTCCCTCTAATAAAGTGCTGAAAACACAGTACAACACAAGCTCAGGGGTAAGACATACTCATTACTTCTGCAGTTGCTCACAGCATGATGCACAGAGATCAGCTACTTACAACTTCAGAGTAAGAATCACCTTACCTTACTGACGTCTAAACTGTTGTGATGCCTAAACATTTCAAGCAATTGATTGATTGATTTATTATTTATTATTTAAGTTTATTTATTTTTTATACAAAACATTGTAGAATTTTAATATTTTCAATTTAATATTGATTGTCGGTTAACGTGAATATAATGATTAGCTTTTTTCTGTTAGAATTTTTATATCGACTAAAGAGACTAAGTGTATTCACAGCTTACATGCAGCTTTAAATGTCACATGTTTACATGTAGCTTCAAATGTCACATGTATTAGGGTCATATATTCGTTATCTCTCTTTCTCAGGACATGTGGTTTCACTCCCACCCTTATGATGGCGGTGGTCAGTTTAACTTCTCGTTGAATGTTGGGAACTCCAATGTGAACTGTGTGGATTATTTCTCCTATAAGCCTGATCCAGAATTCACTGGATTCACCACCTTACAGGTGGCCAACGATCTACAGGTGAACATTAAGGTGAGTTTAATGATACTGTGAGTTTAACTTTAGTCTACTCTCTGCATTTTTGGTATGCGTGCTGGCCCCTGGTTTTAAAACTCTAAATTAACTTTTACATTTATTATTAGCATGAGAAACTCACACCTTCCAAATCATCCCACACTCTCTGTTCCTCAGAAAATGAACGATAATTTGAATTTGAATATCAGTGAGGTGACTGTGAAGGGTGTACAGGGAGATCAGCAGTATCGGTGTGTTTTGGAGAAGATTGAGTCCAATGCCGTCATCTGTAAGATTAAAGGAGAACCAGGAGCCGTCCCAGCAGTGGACTTACTTATTGTGAGTGTACATATTCATGTCTTTATGCAAATTGTCTTAATTACTTATTGTAAATTATTTATGACCCTTATAAATCTTACATACAAAGTCTTCCTTCATTTACTATAATTTTCAGATAAATGTTGGGAATTTTTCTAAAAACCTTGAGTCTCAAAGTGGTTTAATATTTTTACCCATCCTTGCCGCATTGATTCTGCTCATAATTCTGGGTGCTGTTGGTAAGTGATTTCAGATTTGCATCACATATTTTCACAATAGTCCTGCAGGTATTAATGTATGTGTTTGCTCCTCTGTCTAGTTGGATTCATTGTTCACCGTAAGAGCCAGAGACAAATGAATGAGAGAATGAACAAGCAACTAGAAACGCTGGAAAGCAACATCAGAAGGGACATACGACAAGGTTGGTCATCTTTGAAATGCTGGTCTTTGTGGTGTTTGCAAGCATCACTATTGCTCACACTGAAGGTTAGTGTTATGAACACACAACTAACCCCAAATATTCAACTTTGGTGTGTAACTCCTCCCGCACATTTGTGCACAGGACATAAATGATGCCTCAAATCATGCGACTATTACTTTTCTAAGCAATATGCATCGCAGTCAATAAACATTTTTTAACAACTTACTTACATTGAAAAAGGATCACGAGCAATATTGGGGTCCAGAATGTCATGTTTTTTTTTTGTTTTGTTTTTTGAGCTTGTAAGTAACTACATAATCACCACAGGTTATGTAGGTTATTTATCAAGTGTTTGCAGGCAAACGTGCCGCTGTAAACATGAAAATGTCATTACTCCTTTAAATGCTCATATTGCTGTCATACGTCATAGAAATGTTTCAAGTCTTGTTGTGTGTGATTACATTATGCATTTATGGTTTGTTTGTTTGTTTGTTTGTTTTGACAGGCTTTGTTGACTTGCAAACAGAAAAATCGGATTTAATCGATAATGTTGGAGCCATACCCTTCCTGGATTACAAGCACTTTGCCTCAAAAATCTTCTTTCCTGAGGTTCAATATTTGTATCTGTCTGAAATTCACTTTGTTCTTGTAGAATTGCTATATATGTTTGTTTGTTTAATATATATTTTGTCGTTTTCACTAGGCTGGTCCTCTGGCAGCAGTCATGATCAGAGACATTGGGCAGGTAACATGCTGCAGTGTCTTTAGTGGTATATATCACATTGTACAAAACGAAATGTTTTATCTCTGTCTTTTTTATGGTCAGGACTCTGAGCAGACAACTTTAGATGAGAAATGTCAGGCCTTTGCTGCGCTGATCAGAGATAAGCAGTTTCTCAGTTGTTTCGTGCATGCATTAGAGGAACAGAAAAACTTCAGCATAAAAGACAAGTGAGTCAAAGACATTTAAATGTATGCATGTAGCAGACACTTTTGTCCAAAGCGAGTTACAAAAGAGGAAGAAGACGCTTTGAACATATTCTCACCTCTGTTTGAAGATGACTTGTTAAACCTTGTCACAGGCCCTTGTGGTTATTTTCAGACCTTGGCTTGATGCCTGTTGCTTAGAAGTGTAAACAGATCATGTTTTGTGCTTCCTCTTTGAGGGGGCTCAAAAATGACCACCCCACTGAAACACAGATATATGTGTTTGATACACAAAGTACTTTATTGGCTTGATGGTGTTAGATTGAATCTCCTCACAGGAATAATGCATTCAGTCTCTTACCTAGATCCTGTTAGAAGATATCCATTTTGTCTGGTATCCAAAACAAGTCAGGAGAGTTTTGTCTGATACCTAAAATCAGCAACACTGCATTTTGTCTGATACCCAAAACTGTACTAACTAGTGCTGTCAAACGATTAATTGCATCCAAAATAAAAGTTTGTTTACATAATATATGTATGTGTACTGTGTATATTTATGTATATATAAATACACACGCATGTGTATATTTCAGAAAAATATGTTATTTTTACATATAAAATATATTTATTTATAATATAAATTATATGAATATAAATATAGACATGTAAATAATCACCACAGGTTATGTAGGTTATTTATCAAGTGTTTGCAGGCAAACGTGCCGCTGTAAACATGAAAATGTCATTACTCCTTTAAATGCTCATATTGCTGTCATACGTCATAGAAATGTTTCAAGTCTTGTTGTGTGTGATTACATTATGCATTTATGGTTTGTTTGTTTGTTTGTTTGTTTTGACAGGCTTTGTTGACTTGCAAACAGAAAAATCGGATTTAATCGATAATGTTGGAGCCATACCCTTCCTGGATTACAAGCACTTTGCCTCAAAAATCTTCTTTCCTGAGGTTCAATATTTGTATCTGTCTGAAATTCACTTTGTTCTTGTAGAATTGCTATATATGTTTGTTTGTTTAATATATATTTTGTCGTTTTCACTAGGCTGGTCCTCTGGCAGCAGTCATGATCAGAGACATTGGGCAGGTAACATGCTGCAGTGTCTTTAGTGGTATATATCACATTGTACAAAACGAAATGTTTTATCTCTGTCTTTTTTATGGTCAGGACTCTGAGCAGACAACTTTAGATGAGAAATGTCAGGCCTTTGCTGCGCTGATCAGAGATAAGCAGTTTCTCAGTTGTTTCGTGCATGCATTAGAGGAACAGAAAAACTTCAGCATAAAAGACAAGTGAGTCAAAGACATTTAAATGTATGCATGTAGCAGACACTTTTGTCCAAAGCGAGTTACAAAAGAGGAAGAAGACGCTTTGAACATATTCTCACCTCTGTTTGAAGATGACTTGTTAAACCTTGTCACAGGCCCTTGTGGTTATTTTCAGACCTTGGCTTGATGCCTGTTGCTTAGAAGTGTAAACAGATCATGTTTTGTGCTTCCTCTTTGAGGGGGCTCAAAAATGACCACCCCACTGAAACACAGATATATGTGTTTGATACACAAAGTACTTTATTGGCTTGATGGTGTTAGATTGAATCTCCTCACAGGAATAATGCATTCAGTCTCTTACCTAGATCCTGTTAGAAGATATCCATTTTGTCTGGTATCCAAAACAAGTCAGGAGAGTTTTGTCTGATACCTAAAATCAGCAACACTGCATTTTGTCTGATACCCAAAACTGTACTAACTAGTGCTGTCAAACGATTAATTGCATCCAAAATAAAAGTTTGTTTACATAATATATGTATGTGTACTGTGTATATTTATGTATATATAAATACACACGCATGTGTATATTTCAGAAAAATATGTTATTTTTACATATAAAATATATTTATTTATAATATAAATTATATGAATATAAATATAGACATGTAAATACATGAAAATATTTTCAAAATATATACTGTATGTGTGTGTATTTATATATACAGTACATAATATATGTGTGTGTTCTGTCTATATTTATTATGTACTGTATATATAAATACACACACATACAGTACATATTTATTATGTACTGTATGTGTGTGTATTTATATATACAGTACATAATAAATATAGACAGAACACACACATATATTATGCAAACAAAAACTTTTATTCTGGATGCGTTTAATCGCGATTAATCGTTTGACAGCACGAGTACTAACTAAAAGTCTTCTATCAATCTGAGAGGAAGCCAGGTAGGACCAGGAAGCAGGAGATGAAGTTACGATGATACAAATGAGCAGGGATTATTGAGTAATCTTAGTTGTGTATATTTTAATGCTCAGACTTTATCTGAGCAGCACAAATTCAACAATTGTTCTATCAAACTGCTTCAGAACGACATCTCAAAAAATCTTGAAATGGAGACATTCCCTCTTATCTCTTATTCATGAAGACAAATATTCCATGAAACCCAACAATCATTTAGATAAAAGATTAAACAACAATAGCAAGCATTGCAAGGGCGAGAAAATAAGAAGTAATATAAAAATATAATATAAATGTAAAAAAAGTGCGATAAAAAACGATAAAATGCTAAATAATATAAAAGATTAATAATAAAACAAAAGGAATTAAATGAGGAAAATAAAACACAAAACGTTTTAGAGTACTTTATTGGCTTGAAAGTTTTGCATAAAAGATTTTATTTTTCAAAGCATCAATATTCAAAAATAGAACAAAATGAGCATAATACAAGAAATTGCAACATACTGTAAATATTACACAAAATAAATGAATGAATGAAGCTGTGGTTGGTTTCTATTTGCAGACAGATGTGTAACTGCCAGTAACACTACTTTTATACTCGTATTTCTTCTGTTCTTTATAACTTGTCTTTCTGTTCCTCTTCCTCTTAGATGTACAGTGGCATCTCTGTTGACTCTGGCCCTCCATGGAGACCTGCTTTATCTCACAGAGGTCATGGAGGACCTTCTGCAGAGTCTGATGGACCAGTCCAGCAATGCAAATCCCAAACTTCTCCTGCGCCGCACAGAGTCCATAGTGGAGAAGCTTCTTACCAACTGGATGTCCATCTGTCTGTACGGCTTCCTCAGGGTCCGTCCATACATCCACTCTGTTGTGGATTTAGAAAGCACATGTTCTCTTCAACTACTCATGTGTCCTCACAAAAGTATAATGTTTCTTCCATAGGAATCAGTAGGACAGCCTCTCTTCCTGTTGGTGTCAGCTTTGACTCAGCAAATCTCGAAAGGGCCGGTGGATTCGGTGACTGAGAAAGCTCTGTACACTCTTAGCGAGGACTGGCTTCTCTGCCAAGCGCAGGACTTTGAGGCCTTGGTTAGTATTTCCTCTTTTACTGTCTCTTTTATGCAATGAGGAAGTGTTTGCAAAAACAAACAGTTATTGAAAGTACTAACTTTAGAAATACCTTTCTGTAATTTGCAAGCCACATTCACATTTTAAAAAATTCCCCATTTTAATCAAACACCAAATATTTTCCTTCCCAAATGAACCGTTCAAAAGTTTGATGCAATTTTTAAAATTGTTTTTGAAAGAAGTCTCTTATGCTCCCAAAGGCTGCATTTATTTGATCTAAAACACAGTAAAAATTGTAATTTCGTAAAATATGATTACAATTTAAAATAACTGATTTCTATTTTAATATATTTTAAAATGTAATTTATTCCTGTGATTATATATCTTTGTTAAAACCGTTAAAATCCTGTAGCTTCATTGCACAACATTTCTTGCACAAGTGCTTCAGGTATCATTTTCCGACTGTTGTGTTTCTTTCTTACATGTGTATGAGCCATTGTTAAAAGGATAGTTCACGCAAAAATGAAAATTCCGTCGTCACTTACTAATAGTTGTTCCAAACTTGTGTGAAATCTTTCCTCTGTGGAACATCAACGAAGATATTTTGAAGAATGTTGGTAACCAAAACGCTGCTGGTCCCCATTGATTTCCATAATATGGAAAAAAATATTGAAGTCTATTTGGGCCAGAAACTGGGTGATTGCCCACTTTTTTCAAAATATCATCTTTTCTGTTTGGCAGAAGAAAGAAATTCATATAGATTTGGACCAAATTGAGGGTGGGCAAATTATGACAGAATTTTCATTTTTGGGTGAACTGACGTAATCTTTAATGTTGGGCTATAGAGAATTATAATTTTTTTTGTTCCTGATTCCTTCCTGATGGGCAATTCTCATATTGAGTGTGGTTGGATGGTTGGTTTCTAGCAGTTTTTTGCTCATAAACACACTTGTGTGGACAAGAAAACCGGAAAGATTAATGATAGTTTGTGGACAGAACCATGTGACAAGACCATCTTCCCCCCAAAATCACCAGCAGGCTCTCACGGTTAGACTAGTGTGACCGTTGTGCTTCTGCATTTTGCTTTCTGCTGTGATTTCAGTCCTACACAAGCCTTCCTCTCACAAAACTGGACTGCACCTGTATTGCCAAGCCAGTAAATGCCATTTCTCCAAAGGAAGATATTTGTGTCAGAAGATGGTCTTACTCATAGTTTAAAATTGTATTCTGCTGCTTTACAGGAAATTACAGTGGCAAAAAAGAAGAAGTATTTAAACTGCATAGTTTTATGCAATTGTGCATTTTTTTTAAAACGGCCATTCTAAGTAATTTAAGTCGATAAAGTATTTTTACAAATCTGACTCAATGTTATATATGAAGAGTTCATTTGCAAAAACAGATAACTGTTTTTCATAAATTATGTTTTTTCATTGTGCATTCCAGTTAATCTCAATCAAACTGCAGTTGGGTTATTTTGATTAGGTTAAAAAATAACAGAAAAATACAGCTAACTAACACGATAAAAATAAAAAACATGATTTTTTTAATTTTCAAAAAGTTAGTTAGCTGTATTTTTTTTGTTATTTTTTAACCTAATCAAAATAACCCAACTGCAGTTTGATTGAGATTAACTGGAATGCACAATGAAAAAACATAATTTATGAAAATTGTTAAAAACGGAGTTTAACCAATTGTTTATCTCTCTCTCTCTCTCTCTCTCTCTCAAAAAATCTTGAAATGGAGACATTCCCTCTTATCTCTTATTCATGAAGACAAATATTCCATGAAACCCAACAATCATTTAGATAAAAGATTAAACAACAATAGCAAGCATTGCAAGGGCGAGAAAATAAGAAGTAATATAAAAATATAATATAAATGTAAAAAAAGTGCGATAAAAAACGATAAAATGCTAAATAATATAAAAGATTAATAATAAAACAAAAGGAATTAAATGAGGAAAATAAAACACAAAACGTTTTAGAGTACTTTATTGGCTTGAAAGTTTTGCATAAAAGATTTTATTTTTCAAAGCATCAATATTCAAAAATAGAACAAAATGAGCATAATACAAGAAATTGCAACATACTGTAAATATTACACAAAATAAATGAATGAATGAAGCTGTGGTTGGTTTCTATTTGCAGACAGATGTGTAACTGCCAGTAACACTACTTTTATACTCGTATTTCTTCTGTTCTTTATAACTTGTCTTTCTGTTCCTCTTCCTCTTAGATGTACAGTGGCATCTCTGTTGACTCTGGCCCTCCATGGAGACCTGCTTTATCTCACAGAGGTAATGGAGGACCTTCTGCAGAGTCTGATGGACCAGTCCAGCAATGCAAATCCCAAACTTCTCCTGCGCCGCACAGAGTCCATAGTGGAGAAGCTTCTTACCAACTGGATGTCCATCTGTCTGTACGGCTTCCTCAGGGTCCGTCCATACATCCACTCTGTTGTGGATTTAGAAAGCACATGTTCTCTTCAACTACTCATGTGTCCTCACAAAAGTATAATGTTTCTTCCATAGGAATCAGTAGGACAGCCTCTCTTCCTGTTGGTGTCAGCTTTGACTCAGCAAATCTCGAAAGGGCCGGTGGATTCGGTGACTGAGAAAGCTCTGTACACTCTTAGCGAGGACTGGCTTCTCTGCCAAGCGCAGGACTTTGAGGCCTTGGTTAGTATTTCCTCTTTTACTGTCTCTTTTATGCAATGAGGAAGTGTTTGCAAAAACAAACAGTTATTGAAAGTACTAACTTTAGAAATACCTTTCTGTAATTTGCAAGCCACATTCACATTTTAAAAAATTCCCCATTTTAATCAAACACCAAATATTTTCCTTCCCAAATGAACCGTTCAAAAGTTTGATGCAATTTTTAAAATTGTTTTTGAAAGAAGTCTCTTATGCTCCCAAAGGCTGCATTTATTTGATCTAAAACACAGTAAAAATTGTAATTTCGTAAAATATGATTACAATTTAAAATAACTGATTTCTATTTTAATATATTTTAAAATGTAATTTATTCCTGTGATTATATATCTTTGTTAAAACCGTTAAAATCCTGTAGCTTCATTGCACAACATTTCTTGCACAAGTGCTTCAGGTATCATTTTCCGACTGTTGTGTTTCTTTCTTACATGTGTATGAGCCATTGTTAAAAGGATAGTTCACGCAAAAATGAAAATTCCGTCGTCACTTACTAATAGTTGTTCCAAACTTGTGTGAAATCTTTCCTCTGTGGAACATCAACGAAGATATTTTGAAGAATGTTGGTAACCAAAACGCTGCTGGTCCCCATTGATTTCCATAATATGGAAAAAAATATTGAAGTCTATTTGGGCCAGAAACTGGGTGATTGCCCACTTTTTTCAAAATATCATCTTTTCTGTTTGGCAGAAGAAAGAAATTCATATAGATTTGGACCAAATTGAGGGTGGGCAAATTATGACAGAATTTTCATTTTTGGGTGAACTGACGTAATCTTTAATGTTGGGCTATAGAGAATTATAATTTTTTTTGTTCCTGATTCCTTCCTGATGGGCAATTCTCATATTGAGTGTGGTTGGATGGTTGGTTTCTAGCAGTTTTTTGCTCATAAACACACTTGTGTGGACAAGAAAACCGGAAAGATTAATGATAGTTTGTGGACAGAACCATGTGACAAGACCATCTTCCCCCCAAAATCACCAGCAGGCTCTCACGGTTAGACTAGTGTGACCGTTGTGCTTCTGCATTTTGCTTTCTGCTGTGATTTCAGTCCTACACAAGCCTTCCTCTCACAAAACTGGACTGCACCTGTATTGCCAAGCCAGTAAATGCCATTTCTCCAAAGGAAGATATTTGTGTCAGAAGATGGTCTTACTCATAGTTTAAAATTGTATTCTGCTGCTTTACAGGAAATTACAGTGGCAAAAAAGAAGAAGTATTTAAACTGCATAGTTTTATGCAATTGTGCATTTTTTTTAAAACGGCCATTCTAAGTAATTTAAGTCGATAAAGTATTTTTACAAATCTGACTCAATGTTATATATGAAGAGTTCATTTGCAAAAACAGATAACTGTTTTTCATAAATTATGTTTTTTCATTGTGCATTCCAGTTAATCTCAATCAAACTGCAGTTGGGTTATTTTGATTAGGTTAAAAAATAACAGAAAAATACAGCTAACTAACACGATAAAAATAAAAAACATGATTTTTTTAATTTTCAAAAAGTTAGTTAGCTGTATTTTTTTTGTTATTTTTTAACCTAATCAAAATAACCCAACTGCAGTTTGATTGAGATTAACTGGAATGCACAATGAAAAAACATAATTTATGAAAATTGTTAAAAACTGAGTTTAACCAATTGTTTATCTCTCTCTCTCTCTCTCTCTCTCTCTCTCTATATATATATATATATGTATATAGATAGATAGATAGATAAATAGATAAACAATTGGTTTGCCAGTTTAAAATGTTTTGATCTATCTGACATTAAAAAATAAAAAAGTATGTAAGAAAATGGTTTATAAATAATGTTTTCTTTTACTGAAGTTTATTAAATATTGTCTGTATGAACAGCCCCAGTGATATGAAAGACATTATGAGTGGAATTTATTAAATTTTTTCTCCATCGTAATAGATTTAAACTTTTTTAAAAACTTATCTCTGAAATTGAACATTCAGTATTTTTTGTATTTATTACAGGTCATATTTTTATTTTGAGCTCTTTAGGTGCTTGTTCCTTAAAGTGTTTGCTTCTTCATGCATTCTCATAAAAAAACAGATAAATTATGTCCCACATATAAAATGAGTAGTTTTTCTTTAGTCATTAAATTGTTTGGTTTATGTTTTCGCCCCCTATAGAAACTGAAGGTGGTGTTTGCTGTGGGGACTGGAGGAGAGGTCAGTGAACCCTTAGAGGTCAACGCACTGACCTGTGACACAATACAACAGGTCAAGGAGAAAATCTTGCAGACCTTCCAGCGCAAGTTTGGTTTCCTCTTCCAGCAGATCAGGGATATAGAAATTGGTTAGTAGACTCCCTGTTTCTCACTCTCTTACTGTTGATGATTATAATATTTCATAAAACTTCCTTATAGAGCCTACGTCTGTGGTTAACACACAGTTTCAGGTTGCCAGTTGCAATATCCGCTAAACTAATTCCTGTTTGTATTCTCCATTTTATGTTGTGCACTCTCAGAATATGAAAAGGAAGGGAAGTTTGTCATGCTGCAGGAAGTCGATGAGTCCTCAGAGATTCGGGGGCATGTTACCATGTTGAACACTCTAAAACATTATCAGGTGAGTGCATGAGAACAAAAAAAATGGAGCAAACATCTTTTTTGAGAAGTGGACTATATTCTAAGCAAACAGACAACTGATAAAACAAAAATCCCACATGGGCCATATATAGAGACGAGAATAAGATAAAGGCTTAGGGATTTGAGGTAAGGTTTGTTCACACCAAGAACGACAACTATAAAGATAACTTTAAGAATCACCAATGACATTCTGTTTATTATGAGCACATACTGCAGTTGTTTGCTGCTTTAAAGGGGTCATGAACTGAGAAATCAACATATAAAAGGTCAAGATACCATGGTAATATCTACATTATTACCTTGGAAATTACATGCAATTTCTGTTATTACCATGTAATTTCCTAAGTAATAATGCAGATATTACCATAGTATTGCCCTGTTATTACTGAGCCGTAATATTACGGGGTACCACAGTTACTTTACTTTGTGTTATTCAGTTAAATGTCTATACATTTGCTGTATCATAGTAAAATATGCTTTATATATTCTGAAGTTATATTTATATTTATTACACCCGATACGCGTAGCAAAACACAGGGTTATTGTTTTCTCTCCTGTCTGAGTTTGTGCCATTCAAGTTGGTAATTGTTATTGTTAAATTAATTCTAACATAGTAGTAGTACCATTACAATTTTGTTTTCACTCCTGTCTGCGTTTGTGCCATTGTGCAATTCTAGTTGTTTATTTTTATTGTATCTGGCCATGTTATTGTTAAATGGAATTTTAATAAATTGTTAAATGAAATATCTTTTTATATTGAAATAAAATAAAATTAGTTTATTAATTTGTCAGTCATATTCTAATGAATTAGGCCCTTATTATATGTCCTTGGCTGAACTTTACCATAGTCTAATATTACATTAACATTAAAATTATAATAATAATTTAAAATAGGAATGCTTATCAAAACTTAAATAAAGAACACAAAACATAACTTTTTCTGCATCAACGAAATCCATAAAGTCAGTCCTGTCACGCCTCAGTCAGTCCTGTCACACAGGACATTATGTTATAAAAATGTAATATTTGAGGAAATATTGATGAATCAATCTCTGTAACTGTGTAGATGAAGGCTGGAGTATATATCCACTACTATGTTTTTGAAAAAATCTCCTATGTAAAGGCAGTTTTTTTTACAACTATATGAGTGCCTGGCGGGGTATTCTGTGATTTTGTGTGCTACAGTTGACCGAAAAGTTGCTTATATTTCTTATAGAAATTACAAAACCATGTTAGATACAATCAGGGACATGTGACCAATAAGAAAATGTTATTTGTATCAAAGAAATTCATTAGGAAACCATTCTAATATATACAAATTTGTCTGTGACAGGGCCTGACATTTTAGGGGTGAAATGCGTATAAAAATGTATTTATTTCAATCATAAAAACATGCTGAGATGCCACGATATGTGTTTCATATAGATTAACATGTCCTCCATATGACTCAACGTTCAGATTTAAGAATAAGATATTTTTTTCACCCAAGATTTTTACAAGTGGAAATGTACGTTTCTGGTAGAATGTCCCAAAAGCAAAAACAAGGAAGAAATTGATTATAAATAAACCATGACTGCATAACAGCAAAAGTAGGTGGCGATATGCACACAGGATGCAATGCGCCAAAAACAGAAGAAGAAGAAAACAGCAAACATGGCCTACAAATATTTAATTCATAAATTGTATTTATTCATGAATGCATTAATTTGCCCCGCTCTGACATTTATGAAATATATAGTATTTGTACTAAGAAAAATAAACCTTTATACATAATTGATTGGCTAAGTGCATGCTATTGTGGTTTGTATTCATTTTTGAAAGCAAAATAAAAACCACTGCAAGATAAAACTATACAGTCTATGGATAAAACACAATTTGTAAATGGACTTTTGACTCACAATAGTTACTGTGCTTGACAACTAGGCCCAGTCGCTTTGTGTCATCTGTACACTAACAGATGTTTTCTGCAGATGAATTCATTGGTTGGTGACATGTCATGCAGTGATAGCAGACAGTATCCTGCAGCGTGAGAGATACTAAGTATACAGGTTTTGTTTTCTCTTTTTTTATTTTATTTTATTTTTTTGATTTACATGTTCTTAAAATCTTGTTTTATATTTTTTTTGTCCTTGAAATGTCCATAACTGGAGGTATATAATATAATATAATATAATAATATGTTTTATATTTGAATGTATTTTAAAATGTAGCTTATTCTTGTGATGCAAAGCTGAATTTCCAGCATCATTACTCCAGTCTTTAGTGTCACATGATCCTTCAGAAATCCTTTTAATATGCTGATTTGCTTCTCAGTTATCATCAGTTATTATTGGTACTCAGTTATTAATATTCTTATTATCAATGTTGAAAACCGTTTAGAAAGAAACAATATATAATTTTATATATTTTTAACTTAATATTTTTTTTTAAATCGTGTTACTGTTTTTACTGTATTTCTAATCAAATCAATGCATTCTAGGTGAGTATGAGATCATTCATTTAAAACATAAATAAAACTTGACATAGATTTATTAGGCTGTTTATTTCCTGTAGTGTATATATATATATATATGTATATAGATAGATAGATAGATAAATAGATAAACAATTGGTTTGCCAGTTTAAAATGTTTTGATCTATCTGACATTAAAAAATAAAAAAGTATGTAAGAAAATGGTTTATAAATAATGTTTTCTTTTACTGAAGTTTATTAAATATTGTCTGTATGAACAGCCCCAGTGATATGAAAGACATTATGAGTGGAATTTATTAAATTTTTTCTCCATCGTAATAGATTTAAACTTTTTTAAAAACTTATCTCTGAAATTGAACATTCAGTATTTTTTGTATTTATTACAGGTCATATTTTTATTTTGAGCTCTTTAGGTGCTTGTTCCTTAAAGTGTTTGCTTCTTCATGCATTCTCATAAAAAAACAGATAAATTATGTCCCACATATAAAATGAGTAGTTTTTCTTTAGTCATTAAATTGTTTGGTTTATGTTTTCGCCCCCTATAGAAACTGAAGGTGGTGTTTGCTGTGGGGACTGGAGGAGAGGTCAGTGAACCCTTAGAGGTCAACGCACTGACCTGTGACACAATACAACAGGTCAAGGAGAAAATCTTGCAGACCTTCCAGCGCAAGTTTGGTTTCCTCTTCCAGCAGATCAGGGATATAGAAATTGGTTAGTAGACTCCCTGTTTCTCACTCTCTTACTGTTGATGATTATAATATTTCATAAAACTTCCTTATAGAGCCTACGTCTGTGGTTAACACACAGTTTCAGGTTGCCAGTTGCAATATCCGCTAAACTAATTCCTGTTTGTATTCCATTTTATGTTGTGCACTCACAGAATATGAAAAGGAAGGGAAGTTTGTCATGCTGCAGGAAGTCGATGAGTCCTCAGAGATTCGGGGGCATGTTACCATGTTGAACACTCTAAAACATTATCAGGTGAGTGCATGAGAACAAAAAAAATGGAGCAAACATCTTTTTTGAGAAGTGGACTATATTCTAAGCAAACAGACAACTGATAAAACAAAAATCCCACATGGGCCATATATAGAGACGAGAATAAGATAAAGGCTTAGGGATTTGAGGTAAGGTTTGTTCACACCAAGAACGACAACTATAAAGATAACTTTAAGAATCACCAATGACATTCTGTTTATTATGAGCACATACTGCAGTTGTTTGCTGCTTTAAAGGGGTCATGAACTGAGAAATCAACATATAAAAGGTCATTGCGCTATAAAAACATCCTGTAAGTTTCAGAACTCAAAACTTTCTTGTTAGTCTAAAAACAGCTTATTGAAGCCAATTTGCCAAAATGACAGCTTGTGGAATGTGCCACTTTATGACATTATAGTGTGGCTGAACACTGCCTCCGCAGAAGAAGATCAACGCCCGTTTAGCCCCGCCCAGCGATTCACATATGTACTGTAGTAGGTTAATAACGAGAGAGGTGAACGCAGGTCTATGCAGGAAACTAAATGATAAAGATGGCTCTGAAGACAACAAGATGCTGTGTAGTGCCAAGTTGTGGAAAAACAGTCTTTGCACTGTCCTGTTATTTATGCATTTTAACCTAAATGACAGCAGCATCCATCTGTGAAGGATGTAGGCTGTGAAACATACACAACTGTTAGCCAATCATGGCAGTGGGCATTTACTTTTGAGTCTACAATCTGCCACACCTATTCAAACAGAGCGTTCTGATGAGGGGGGTTAAAGACAGGACAGAAAATAGCCTATTATTATGTTTTTTTTAATGTACAAATCTTGATAGCATTATAAGGCAGTTCATGACCCCTTTAAAATACCTTAAGACACATTAAAAACACCTTATAGCAAGTTGTGATTCCACTGATATAATTTCTCTGTGCCACAACTCTCATAGAATTAGAATGATTATTATAAGTTTCTAGTTGTTATTTTCGTTATAGTTATCATCCTTGGTGTGAACGGACCTTTGAGCTATTAAAGTCCCCATCAAATCAAAATAGTTTTTTGGCTTTTAGTATGAATATGTTAGCCTTAAGGTTTTGTGTAAGCTAGTGTGAGCCAAAACAATGAAAAATTCACATTTAGAAGATACTGTATAAGCATTCAAACCTTACAGTCTCTCACTTCCACCAATATGGATCAACGTGCAATTAATCAACAAAAATCATCCGATTTTCTAATCAAATGCTTTCTGAAGCGCCCCACCCCCTACACTATAAATAGACACTGAAGCTGCTGGTGAAATCGGTCACTTGTTCACAGAACTACTATTTTTTTATATAGTGAATGGCACGTAGTGCACTACATAGGGGATAGGGATTGATTTAGACAGTGTAAATGTGCTTCCCATTGGGGCGAATGAAGTCTGGTTTCTCGTTGTGTCCCACAAACTGCCGCAGCCAATAGTCTGCTTTGGGCCAGAGACACAAAGCACAGAGCGGATCATATGTATGAGTCGGTGCAGACCACAAAACATATCAGACCCATTTGAATTCTACACAAAATGCTATATTTTAAAGTGACTGGATGAGACAATTTTCTACGCATCCTCAACATCATAATAATCATTGTTTTGCTTTAGTAACTTTAGTTTCATATTGTATCTAAAGGAGTTATTACACTGTGGGGGTCAAATGCGGTTTTACCAAGCTTAAAGGGTTAGTTCTTATATTATTATATCAACTCATTGAGTAGTGCTGCATATTTCAAGGCACTTCAGTGGATCCTTAAGAAACCACCCAGAACACCCCAGCAGCCACATAGCAACACCTTAAAAACAGTGACAAAAGTAAAATGACCAATCACATTTTCTTTAGAAAATGTAAAAAATATAGTTCATATCTCTATCAAATAAAACAATAGTCATGTGTGAATAGAAATGTAACAGATAAAAGACTACAAAATAAGTTTGTCTTACTGTCTTGCTCAGTATTTTTATGGTCTCTGTTAGCTTTATTCAAGGTGCTTGAAATTGACCGTTCACTTGCAAAGCTTGTATCACAAGGCCAAATAAACCCAGATTATGCTAAACTGTTGCAAACCCATAACACACCCATAAACTACTGCAGCACAGTATTTATTTTCTCAGCTTTTCCAGAGTTTGTGTTTTTAAATATGTATTTCCATCAAGGTTGGAGATGGATCATGCATTAAAGTTATCACAACAAAAGTACATGCACCATTGAGGTCTCAGAGCAGTGTAAAGGGTGAGTCACATTCCTCCCATCATCCACAAACTGAAACAATGCCATGCCCAATATCACAATCAATACATTTTGGGTGGTTTATTTTGCTGTTGCAGTTGTTGCTACTTTATTATTGTACTTAAAATAGGTTTGCATTTTGAGTGTTAATATCTGTATAACTGACAACTTAGAAGTTCACTACAAACAGCCGTTCAGCTCACCACAATACTGTAGCTTTGCAAACACCCCACCCCCCTCAACAGAACATTCAGTATTGCAACATATAATGTGGGAGTTCTGAAATTGTTTTTTTCTTTCATGTAACAGTGCATCCAGATGTGTTCTGTATTCTATTACATCAGCTAAGAGAAATTCAAGTAAAGGGAAAGTTCAGCCAAAATATGACAATTTTGTCATTTACTCACCCTCATCTTTTTCAAAACCTATAGGACTTTCTTTCTCCTTGTAACACACAAGAAGTAGTTTATCAGAATGTACAAGCTTAATTTTCCATACAATAAAAATTAATGGTGACCAGAGCTATAAAGAAAGAAATTATAAAAGTCTGAAATTTCAGTGTATTCCTCACAAAAGCTATCATATGATCAGATATATAAATATAGTGATTTTAATAAAAATACGAGGGACACTGGTCCCCCATCTAATTTCTCTATATGGAAGAGATCAGCGTTAACAGTCTGCTAAACATCACTTTTTGTTTTCCACACACAAAATAAAGTCATGTGGGTTTGAAAAGACTTGAAGATGAGTAGATAATTAGAATATTACCATTTTTGGGTGAACTATCCCTTCTATTGAACTTGTCAAGCTGAACTAGAGCTGTTAACAAAGAGTTCAAATTAAGGCAACCTTCTCACACTGAAGCACAAGGATGAAATTTGGCCTTGTGTAAAGGAAGTGGTGGCATCGGTTATCTTTGTCTCTTTATACCACGTGCTATATCTGTCGGTGAAGTCTCTTTTCCTGCATATGTACCACAGACAGTTTCTGGTAGCCTTTTAGAACTTTCATGAAGTTGTTGATATATTTACATTTTATAATAGTTAACAGATCAGTAATTGTTGTACATTCAAATACGAATATAAATTAATCCATGCCATTTCAGTTTGAGTGTATATTAGTGATCAATGGTCTGTTTGTAGTCTAATAATGTTGATTAATGTCAGACAGGGTCCAAGATGTCGAAATGTGTGTATGAACACATGCATTGTTCATATCTGGTTATGTTTGCATATGTGTTTGTGGTATATGTGCATCTGCATTGTGCAAATTTGGGTGCTGACATGTGGCCATTTTAAGTTCTACTAAAAAACCACTGTTACTACAATAGAGATTCTGTACTGTAACACATCCTGTCTGCTGCGTCAAGAACAACAATAATGATTGTTGCACCAGTATCAGCTTGACATTGCTTATTTACTCATCATTATGGTGTTTTGTTCGACAGATTATGAGAACTTCGCTGTCAAGTACTTCCATCTGGTGAGTTGCCATAGGGCATGTATTCTTCTGTCCAGTGTTTGTTTTGCTGTGTCCTTCTCATTGCACTGACACACCTAATGATCTGTCAAGTGTCTGTGTTGTGTTTTCCTCCATTATTGAGAGTTCATGTGTTATATCTAGATGCTACTGCATTCGCACTGAAGTGAAGTGAATGTGGGTGTGTGATACTTTCGGTTTTGCCAGCTTCTTCCTGTTTAAATGAGAGGAAGCGTTTTTAAGCAAATCTGAACATAATCTTTGTGTTGTTGATATTGTTCAAAGATACACCAAGCATTTTGCCTCTTGAGGCATAATAACTTCAACATTTCAATTAGAACCGCTGTCAGTATATATAAGAAGACATTGTTGTAAAATAATTTTGATTATATATAACAATATATATGATATCAAAGACAATTTCAAATACACAAAGTAACTGGACTTTTTGATTGGTCTAGGTCGATCCAGATATCGACACAGACCTGAGCAAACATCCAGAGAAAAAAGCACTAAAATTCAAAGAGATGTACCTCACCAAGCTGCTCTCCACTAAGGTGAGAATAATTGACACACAGAAGCATTTTATTATATACTGTATATTGTATAGACAGATGCAGATACAGAAAGATAGATAGATAGATAGATAGATAGACAGAGAGACAGACAGACAGACAGACAGACGGAGATAGATAGAGAGACGGACAGACGGACAGACGGACAGATAGATAGATAGAGAGTCAGACAGACGGACAGGACTAACACTGACCTGTCTATACAATGTATCTCAAACCCATTACTTGCTAAACTTTTTTTCTCCCTGCTTTCTGAGTCATATATTATTTTACTACAGAATTTGCCTCTAATGCATTATTCTGCCAATTTGCATAATTATTCAACTGTCCTGGTCTGCACTATATTATTAAAATGTGTGTAGTTTTATGTAAAGAGATGTTTCTAACAGTGTGATCACTGTTAATCTGTATTCCTTTGTCGCCCTCTATTGGTTATACTAGTTATTACTTATAATATGACAGCTTGCATTAATCGATTTATGAATTACATTATCCTTAAGGAGTAACATTCAGAACGATATAACCAAACAAAAAAATAATGGGTGAAATTGCCAGTATATTTTAAAATGTAAGGGGAAATAATTGAAGTATGTAGAAAGAGTATCATTTTTATCATTGTTTTTTGTTCTTTCTTTCTTTCTTTTTTTTATCTAATGTATCACTTAGGATGTATTGACAGATGTTAAGTTTACTATTTGCCTATTTCTGTTTATGAGCATATCCAATTAATAATAAATAAATGAATTATAATTGTAGTATTTTGATCAGTGTTTATTCAATTTCTAATGTATAGGAAAATAGAGCTCAACAAAAATTACATTTCAAACCATAAAAATGGCTAAAATTATATTTATAAATCTGAAACGTATCCAATCCCATATCCATATCTAGGATAACAAATAAAAAAACAACACATTCTGTAATAATGCCATATTCCATAATAATAATATTACATCTGTATATTTAATAAATTATGTTTGATTTTATGGGTAACTTTATAAATAAAATATACATAATTAGTCAAATATTATTATTATGCTCAGAACAATATTAAAATAAATCATTGTTTTTTAATACGTATACATTTTTTTTTCTTTATTTCTTTTTAAATTGAAGGCAGAAACAACAAAGCATAGCATAAAATAATAGTATAAGTGGTAAGAGGGTAATATTTTAAACAATATATATATATAATAAATAATATATATTTTTTTTTTACAATTTTAAAGATGACATAAAACAATCAAATTATATAATAAAACAATAAACAACAAAAACAAAGGGGATTAATTTAAACACTTTTGCTTGTGTGTAGTGGATTCATGACATTGCATGACTGACTGTGACCCCATTTCTAGCCCTGTGGTGTATCTGGTTGACACTTAAAGGTCAGTTAATCAACAAACAGTCTAGTAGGATGCCTTGTAAACCAAGAATTTATACAAATGTTAACAACTATGGGACATAAATGTAAGGTTTAGAGTCTGAATTTGGCATCTTTAAAGATGGCATGTAAAAATAAAATCTGTTTTCCACATGCATGTTTTAGATTTTAGTGAGAATGATTCATCCATGCATATTTTTTATTTAAATTTTTTTTTAATTAAAATGTCATAACCGGATCTCCCAGGTGAAAACATTAGACTTTTCTCTGGCATCTGAAGTGTCTCTGAAGGAAATAATGCATTATTTATCGGCTTTAAGATATCGGCCAAATTTTCTTATCAGGCCGATACCGATAACAGAAAAAATGAGCATTTATTGGCCGATACCGATATGGTGGCCGATATATCGTGCATCCCTACTTGATACGTTAAAAATCAAACATGAAAATTTACTTTTTCAAATACATGTTTCTGGTTATATTTTGCATCTTTGTTTTTGTAATCTATCATCTAAATGCTTGACCTTTCAAACAACTTCTATTTCAAGTGACATCATCAAGGCCGCATAAGTTTGAATGAATGAATGATGCTTTTATATAGCGCTTTATTGTGTATTGCCAGTGCGCTCACCACACACCAGCTACAGGTGGAGAGGAGAGAGAGTCATAGAGCCAATCAAGTGGTTGGGGATTATTAGGAGGCCATGATTGACAAAGGCCAGGGGGGAAATTTTGGCCAGGACACCGGGGTTACACCCCTACTCTTTTACGAGAAGTGCCATGGGATTTTTAATAACCACAGAGGACCTCGGTTTAACGTCTCATCCGAAAGACGGTGCTTTTTGACAGTATAGTGTCCCCGTCACTATACTGGGGCGTTAGGACCCACGCAGACCACAGGGTGAGCACCCCCTGCTGGCCTCACTAACACCTCTTCCAACAGCAACCTAGTGTTCCCAGGAGGTCTCCCATCCAGGTACTGACCAGGCTCAACCTTGCTTAGCTTCAGTGGGCAACCAGTCTTGGGCTGCAGGGTGATATGACTGTGTGGCGAGTTTAAACCAATGAGTGCAGGCGTTGAGTTTTTCTTTCTGAATATCATGTTTCAAAAGTGCCTAGACAGTAGTGAAACATTTTCTCACAAGAAGACACTGTATCTTGTCTGAACTCGATGTCTAATTTCTTGGCAGTGTTTTAGTGGTTAAGAATCTGTTCGATATTGCTCTTTTCAGTCTTATTGCTGTTTCTGCCATTTCATAAGATCAATATGTCACTCGAGACCATATATTACAGTGATTCGCTCTGTTATACGCCCTTAATCGCTGTGTGGTAAATTTAGCACGACTTGATTGACTTTATGAAATAGTAGCAATTTAAAATAGACCAGTTAAATTCAGATCAGAATTAAAAAATGGTCAGTTGATGTAGTTTATACCTATTTTACAGTAACTTTGAATGTGCATCATTGAATGTGAATCTACTTATTAAAGGAAAAGTTCAACCAAAAATGACAATTTGCTCACATACAGGCCATCCAAGATGTAGATGAGTTAGTTTTCTTCATTGGAACAGATTTGGAGAAATGTAGCATTACATCACTTGATCACCAGTGGATCCTCTGCAGTGAATGGGTGCCGTCAGAATGAAAGTCCAAACAGCTGATAAAAACATCACAATAACCCACAAGTAATCCACATGACTACAGTCCATCAATTAACGTCTTGTGAAGCGGAAAGCTGCATGTTTGTAAGAAAAAAAATTCATCACTAAGGCCTCTTAACTTAAATTCTCTTCTGGCCAAAATTGCAGTCCATAATCCATAATAACACTCCCTCTGATGAAGAAGTCCATCCCTTGTTGTCCTCTCACATCAAAATCCACCGACATATTTGTTCAGAACAGTTTAGGACTGTTTTCACTTATAAACCGTGCTTGATCTGTGCATATTTTTCACCTGATTGAGACAACTTTTTCGCTGGAGAAAGCAATATTTTGGATAGAGGACTTGTATTTTAACCGGAAGCAAATGTTTGAAGTTAAAAATAGATTAATTTTTTTAACACATGTAGTCATATTTAAATGCACACAGCTAAATTAAACCCATTAATTCAGGTTCTGCATACATGTTGTAATGTGTGAGTTTATTCTATGGAGCTTTGGGCATATTATGTGATAGCTGATGGTATGAATGGGTGTCTGTGCATCTGACAGTGTGGTCTTGTGCTGTTAGGCCAAACACCACCCCCATATCAGTTCAAGAGTGCTGGTATCACTGGGACAGAATGTGTTGACTGTTAAAACACTGCTCGTTTTGTAGGAGGCTGGTTATAATTTTTCAATGGCATTTTTGTCATCTAGGTTTGGGGCAGTATCGTGTTTTACATCATGCAGTTGTAGAAATAAACGTATGATTTGTACATGACCTTCTTCAACACTGAAATTACCTTTTAAAAGCAAATATAGTCTATTAGAACCAAAATAAAGATGTATTTACCTGAGTTTTGCTAATAGATGATCCAGGTGTAGTTAAATTTGAGCCTATACCTGATGTCACCTGGCTGGCATCTGTCCGATCTCTTCACTGTAGTGACGGAGCGTTCTTAGGACTGACCTGATATCTGATATCAGAGAACGAAGGTAGGCCGTGTCTGAATGAATATTTAACTCTTCGCAGAGCAAGGCTACGTAACGCAGAGGCCATCAGACTATTCACATTTCGTTTTGAACTGGCGTGTCTGGAGGTTTTCACACTCCCTGTGTCTCATGTTTGGTTTAGTTTCACACACAGAGTGATGAACAAGCCCACGCAGGGCTCGTTGCACAGCGGCGGTTTAATAATTCACACCACAGTTCTGTGGAGACTCAGAATAAAGGAAATTTGTCTGCCTCATCACCATTCAACTTTTTTTTGCTGCTTCCTCCACACTTCTTTCCATACAAAAATAAATCACACAACAGTTTTATACAAGTGTTCATTTGCATTGTTTAAATTTTTTTTCATTTGTTTGTGTGTGTGTGTTTGTGTTTAGTTTTCTTTGATTGAATTAAAATTTTAGCTTAATTGCATATAATTTTAATAATATTTTAATTTATTTTTAATTTTAAATTTAGTTTTTAAATTATTATTTAATTATTTTTATATATTTATACTATAATGTCATTATATTTTGAATATGATTTTGTTATATATATATATATATATATATATATAAGTTTAATTTTATTTAATCTTTTTATTCATTCTTTTAAATCGAATTGAATTTAAATACATATTTTTCATTTATTATTTTATTTTTAATTTACTATTACATTTTATTTTAAATTGTATTGTTTTATATTCAATTTAATTTATTAATTATATTTATAATAAACCTTCATTTATTTAATTATTTATAATATAACAATAATATAATAATTACATTATTATTTTAATTACATGTAATTTGTTGTTTATTTAATTTTTTCTTACTGCATTAAACTGGGGCCTGTTCCATAAAACAAATTTACCAAATAAGCCAGGCTTATTTGAGTTAGTCTGACTTATTTTGAACCAAATCAACTGACAATAAGTCAGACTAACTGAAATAAGCCTGGCTCATTTGCTAAACTTGTTTTATGAAACAGGCCCCAGAATTATTAAAAGAGACTCATAGGAAAGTGCCACAGTTTCCGACCTTTAGACACTTTCATCCTTATTCAGTCTTTGGAAACTTTTGTTATCTCTTCTAACTTTACCTACATGCAAAGTAGTTTCTAGATTTCCAGGCCAGTGGTTACCTCAGTTTTAAACACTTAGTTGCCTCTGTATTTGAAACTTTGAAGTTATTGAAGTGGTTAGTGGTGTTTTGTCCCTCAGTAATTAGGCTTTAATAATCTACCTGTAGTTATTTATATAGAGCTCTTTATTTGATTCTGTTAGAGTGAGATAGTTGTGAAACAGGATTAAACGACCATCTAAGGGTGTTCTCTCAAACGCAGATTACACCTAGTCTGGGACCTAATTACACAGTTAACGGTGACTCTCAAAGGAGCAATCATTTTTAGTCTAGCTTTTGGCTTAATCTGTGAGAGAACTGTTCGCTGCTGTTAAACTGCGACTGTGTGTATTTAAACTGGGCTGAAGGTCAAATGAACAGGCCATCCAACATCTTCAAGCTATTCATGACACACAAAAACATTTTTTTGCCCAGGCTAGCGTTGACCTTGGCCACATCATAGGCTTTGAGTGACCGGTTTTTCCACACCCTGACCTGTTTGTGTCATTAGCCCGCCGAGCGAAAACAGCTGAAGGAAATGATAACAAATGAGTTCTGTTATCAACCTCGGTGCTGAGAGCTGTGCGGAGAACATTGCACTTTCAGGAACAATCTTAAACATTAACTGAAAAATCAATGCGCTCAGAAACAGAAGGTCACGGCCTCTGTGTGAGCTCTCCTCAGATTCTCTGGGTCACTGAAACCGAGGTGCATTTCACTCATTGTGACTATCCATTGAAAATGACAAGTGTGTGTGTGTGTGTGTGTAATTCAGTGAAAAGAGCTTTTTCTAGCAAGTAATGTCTTTAAGCACCCATTACTGAACTTATTAAAGGGGTCATATGACGTTGCTAAAAAGGAACATTATTTTGTGTATTTGGTGTAATGAAATGTGTTTATGCGGATCGAGGTCCAAAAAACACATTATTTCCCACATAATGTACATTATTGTTTCTCCTCTATGCCCCGCCTTTCTGAAACGCGTCGATTTTTACAAAGCTCATCGGTCTGAAAAGCGAGGTGTGCTCTGATTGGCTAGCTATCCAGTGCGTTGTGATTGGCCGAATACCTCAAGCGTGTGACAGAAATGTTACGCATAAGCATATTTTTTATATATATGCATTTTAGTTTAAGCATATTTGAAACATTTCTCTCTCTGTCTCTCTCACTCACTCAGTCACTCACTCTCTCGCTCACACACACACACACACACACACACACAAACTCACACCTCTCAAGTGGTGGGTGGTAACAGCACAGCTCACCGGTCTGCTTGCTTGTAAAGCTGTAATTACAGTCAAGAGAAAGAGCCATTAAACCATAATGGAAAACTGCAATGTGCTTTTTTTTTTTGCCTCCCTCAGTTTCTTCATTCATCTTACTGATTTTATTCCCTGATTTCTCCCTGTTCCTCTCTCTCTCTCTTTCTCTTTTCTGCAGGTTTGCTAAGAACCTCTCCCCAGATAAGATTAATCTGAGCACTCTGAAAGGGGAGGGCCAGCTTACCAACCTGGAGCTAGATGAGGAGGTTTTGCAGAACATGTTGGATCTGCCCACATGGCTCGCCATTAATAAAGTCTTCTGCAACAAGGCCACCATCCGGGTAAGAGACGCCCCTGCTTCTTGATGACATCACCATGAGTCCCTCTGACACCAGTATTGTAGAATCAGCTGGGAAGATAATTAAGCTCAGCTCTCTAGTCTTGTACTTGGTTATTAGACTGCATAGACAGTTATTACAGATTTTATTGTATAGGATAATATTGCCATCGTGTAATACTCACTTAAAGATTACTCACTTAAAGACTCACTTTAAAAACATAAATTGATAACGTTACATGTAATCTTTAGCCAATCTCAAAGTGAACATTCATAAAGTACATGATAATGTTGTCTAAGTGAATTCACTTGAAGCGTTTAAAATTGTCAACATATCATCATCATCATCATCATCATCATCAAATAAAAATATTGTTATTGCTGTTGTTTTTATTACTTATTTTTATTACTTTTTATTATTTATTTTAATTTATTTATTTGATTATTATTATTTATTAGTATGGCTATTAATAATAGTCATAATAGTCATAATATTTTGTCCTTGACACAATATTATACATTGGCTTTCATCATATTTCAAAGTATATAAATAAAATATAAATATATAAATAAAAATACATATTTTAACATCACTGCAATACACATAAGCAGAGTCTTTTGAAGTCACATTTGAACATATTGCTGCTAGTATTAATAATAATAATATTAGTTGAAGCAGTAGTAGTAATACAAACAATAATGATGATAATAAAGTAATAATGATAATAATTATTATTACTGTTATTTTGTATTATTTATATTAGTATTATTATTTATTATTATTATGGCCATTAATAATAGTCATAATATTTTTTCTTGAAACAATATTATACACCGTCTTTCATCATATTTATAAGTACATATTTGAACTTCACCTCTGCAATACACACTAAGCAAAGTCTTGCACCATATTTGATAACATTAGGAATCCAGACAGCAGGTTTGTGGTGAGGAAAGACAGTGACTGAGCTCTGTAATCTCAACAGCAAATCTATGACGGCACACTGACCACGCAAACCTCAATAGAGCAAAGACACAATGTTACTTTGAATGGCTCAGTATTGTCATAACAATGACTCGACAGTTGCAGGGAGCATTGTAGTAATTAAAACCTGACGTTATAGATGATGCTTTAGTTACAGGAGCAAACACCACATAATTTCCCTGTCTTGTTATTTCGGTCTACTGTATAGAGCTAAACCAAGACAGGCTGATCTTGTAGTTTTACTTTCTACTTCTACTTGAGCTTTTCCTTTCTCTCTTCCTCTTTCTGGCCCCAGTAGACCTTTCCATCCTTCACTCTGGCATCAATTATCTAGTAGTCTGCTGCAGTTTTCCACAACCATTATTGGCCATTCCTCCATTCTTGTCTAGACATGCTCAGCCACGTAGTTGTTTAATGAAACCTCAATGGATGTCATTGTGTGTATTGATAATATATGATAGCCGCAGCTGTTCTGAGGGTCAAGGCCCTTGTGCAGCAATCTGATTTGT
>NW_015505187.1:1121870-1141008 GCF_001515645.1 Sinocyclocheilus grahami | reverse complement strand
TGTTTTTTGCTTTTTTGTTTTGTTTCGCTATTTTTTGTTTTGTTTTATGTTTTGTTTTACAGTTTGTTTTTTTTGCTTTTTTGTTGTGTTGTTTCGCTGTTTTTTGCTTTTTTGTTTTGCTGTCTTTGTTGTGTTTTTTTCTGTTGTTGTTGCTGTTTTGTTTGAGCCACTGCTTTGATTAAAGGCATAAAAGACATTTTCTGCAGCTTAATTATTGCAACTGTAAATCATGTCTTTCAGTCTTTGGATAAAGTCATCATGGAGATGAGCACCTGTGACGAGCCTCGCCCTCCCAACGGCCCGTCACCCATTGCAACAGCCTCGGGTCAAAGGTCAGTTTCAGTTGATCAGCTTTATCTGCCTTGATTTGTATCTCTCCTCTGCTGCTTCCAGTTTTTAATGGTTCCTTCTGTCATGGAAAACCTGGAGGTATATAAAATGTGCCTTGAAAAGCCATGGAAAAGATTATTGCTTTTTGTATTTGTTTTTGTTTGTTTGTTTGTTGTGAGAGCTAGATATTGCTTTTTGGCGAACTTGCTCGCAAGCCTAATATTATATATTTATTTTTAATCTTATTCTCTCTTTGCCAGTGAATATGGTTTTGCGGAGAAGGTTGTGGAGGGCATCGCCCTCTCTGTGAACTCCATAGTTATCCGCATCAGCGCCAAAGCCTTTAACGCCTCCTTCGAGCTCTCGCAGCTCCAGGTCTACAGTGTTAACACCAGCTGGGCCACTGGTGACCTCCGATACACACGCATCCTGGACCCCACACGTGGAGAGGTGACGAGAGATACCTATGGTGTTGTGGAGTCTATGAGGTATGTGTTTATATGTTAACACCATGATTTGTTTTAGATCCTAACATTTAAGGAAGTGAGCTGGCAGATGATCAGGATTGAAGCAGACGCCATCCAGAACACAGAACATGAGGTTGTCAGCGCCCCCATACGCCTCATCACCAACCAGTCAAAGATCAGAGTCTCTTTAAAGAGGAGGGTAAGGATGCACACATGCTCCTTTCACGCCCTCAAATAGAAGCATATGGTTAAATGTTCAAAATTAGATCCAAACTGTGAATTTTTGGATCACTGTACTAGCATGTGTATTTTTGAGAGTGTGTGTAGCACTCATTCTTCTGCGGATCAGCTCTGAGCTCTGCGGGCAGCCGGGATACATTTCTCTGTTGGTAGTCTGAATATTGGCAGCTGATTAGAGGGTTTTATTTTGGTAGCATCCAGGCCTCACATAAAAACAAATGCAAACAAACTCTGTACATTTAGTACAGTCAAATTATGCAAGATTAAATGAAATGCAGTAGGGAGCATATTGAAAATCTGGGCTTTAAGTTACTTCATAAACCTGGAAAAAATTTGTTTAAAAAAATGAAGTCAATAAAACATCATGATGTAACAGTAAGAGGAATATTGAAGATTCTAAACTGTTAAAAATAAAATTAAAATAAACAATATAAAGCTTGAATGCTGGTGTCATTAAACCAAAAAACAAATATTAAGACATTAAACAATATAATACAGACATACAACAATATAATATATAGAGCATAAATACAATTGTTCAAAAGTTTGGGGTCTCTTTTTTACTACTATTACTATTTTTATTCATTATTTACTGTCAGTTAAGACAAGTTAAAAAAAGATAAAATTTTTTTGAACATTATAATCCTGAAAACAAAATGTATCACGGTTTCCACAAAAAGATTAAGCAGCACAATTGTTTTCAGATTTAATAATAATATGTTTCTTGAGCACCAAATCAGGATATAAGAATGATTTTTAAAAGATCATGTGACACTGAAGACTAGAGTAATGGTGCAGAAAGCTCGGCTTTGCCATCGCAGGAATACATTTTATTTTAAAATGTATTAAAATTTAAAACAGTTATTTAAAATTGCATTAATGTTTCACTGTATTATGGTCTTGGCGAGCTAAAGAGACTTCTTTAAAAAACATTACTTATGATTACTTGTGTGAGATCCCACAGTATGTGCCTCACGGCTGTATGTCCATGCTTTTTCCAGATAAAAGACTGTAATGTTATTGCATCAAAGCTGATTCTGATCCTGGATGACCTGCTGTGGGTGCTGACGGACTCTCAGCTCAAGGCCATGGTGCAGTATGCTAAGTCTCTTAGTGAAGCCATGGAGAAATCAGCCGCGCAGAGGAAGAGCATGGCCCCCGACACCACACAGGTGTGTGTTTCATGCCACTTCCTCGTCCCCTTCACTAATCAACCACACCACCTGTTTGACTACCTCTTTTTTTAAATTTTGCTTTCTATTCTCAAAATAGTATTTTAGTGCCCCCTACTGGTTGTACATTTTAGTCCAAGAATTTACATTGGTGATGTGCCAAATTTTTGGTGTGTTTAGGTAACACCGGCGCCCCCCTCAGCCCAGCAGGTGCGCACACAGCAGGCTTCAGCCACAGCAGATCAGACCGCTTCTATGGCACGGCTGTTTAACGCCTATGATGTTCGTGAGACCTCACACCACCTTCAAATCACACATCTCGACCTGCATATCTGTGACGACACCAATGCCAAGGACAGAGGTACCACATATGCACACATAATACTGTTAACACCAAAGTGTGTTATAGAGTTTGGTGTTTAGCTGAAATATGTCTTTTTCACTCTGCAGGAATTAATAAGAGATTTGATGGTGGTGCAATGCAGTTGTCCTTCAACTCTATCAGCGTAGATTATTATCCCTACCACAAAGCTGGTAAACTCCTCAAACACATTAGATTCTTACTGTAATAACCTGTTAAACAAGAAGATGTTCTGATTATGAAAACATCATTCTTTCTCTCTCTCAGGTGAGACCTGTATGCACTGGATGCATTACGGTGAGGCCACAAAGTCTCGTGAGACCTGGGCCCGTTCTCTCCTGGATGAGTTTAAGTCTAATTTGGAAATGCTCAAAAATGCAGTCAGTGGCCAGACCCAGAGCTCCCCTCAGCACGGTGAGAACGTCCTGCCCATTAACACACCTTGATTGGCTGATTTCATCTCATTGTAACTGAAAAACAGAAAATGGATGAATTTCATGCAACCTATCGAGAACATGTCTGGATCATATTTGACCCCAAAATCAAAAGAAATAAATAAGAACTTTTGACATTATTTTCATGACTATTAAACCCATTTTCCCATATTACACACACACACACACACACACATATATATATATATATACATACACACAGTATCGTAGTACTGATGTATTGCTTTGAATTTGTGCTGGCATTATATTCATATTATTATTCATATAAAGGGATGCATTATGGTAATTAGAAGTTGTGTGCAAAATGGCATGAAAATAACGCAAAAATCAGTTTCATTAATTCATTTTTTTATTTGTTTGTTCATTTATTTTTAGGGGGGGATTTTGGGGTCAAATGTGATCCGGACACTGGTTATTTAATTGACAACTATTAATTATAGATCTGGATATCTGCTCATCCAAACAATCAATATAGCAAGAATTTGTGACACTCTATTTTAAGGGCTCTTCACAAAGACACTTTCAGATGACACTGACTGCACAGTTATGGGTTGTAGTTCTGTTCATGGCTAACAAGAGGTTTTCCATGTGGCCACTGAAAGCATAGCAGAGTCTTTGTATAAGGGTCTTTAGCTAAAGTGATACAGTTTTTAGCTCAATAGCATAGTATGGCTAATATTTATATTATATGAGTATATTATGATCATGGATATAATTTAGAATGTGTTGTGGCCATTAAGTGTATCCTGGTAGCAGCTAACACCTGTCCTAGTTTGAGAGGTTTTTTGCGTAATGGGTTCTGTGTCCCCAGTCCATCAGTCGATTGTTTTAGAGGCGAAGGGTGGAGGGATAATGGTTAGGGAGCTGGACTCAGGCCCAGATGGCTTGTGGCCGCTCTCCCCCACGGCCAACTGCTGCTGGTGTCTGGAGACAGGTACCTCTCTGGTGTGCGTTTGAGGTGCCTCACAAACACATGGCTGTGGTTTGTGCAGATGGTCCACTGTGTTTTTGATATCTGAGTTTATGTGTTTCCTACAGGAAAGATCTCCACCAGCTCCAGCACTTCCTTCTCGCCCCCACCTGCACCGAGAACCCAACTCATGTCCAGCTCAATTGTGCTACGGATGGCAGATTTCAGCATCTATCAGGTTTGTATGGAAGAATACACATACAATATTTAGTTGTTTCAAATTCAAATGTGTTTCATCAAGATGCATCAGTGCTGTCATCATTGACTGAGTAAATGATGAAATATTTATTAATAAGTCACCCTTTAAATGTTGATTGTTATGCTGTGTTGAAGGTGTCTACAGCAGACCAGTCACGCTCAAGTCCTCAAAGCATGATCTCCTGCAATAAGAAAGCCCTCTACCTCCCCCAAGAGATGCCGGCTATCCACGCTGAATTCACAGAGTACTACTTCCCAGATGACAAAGACTATCCTAGTAAGACAGAAGTGACAACCTCCATCATAAAAGCTGACAAAATCAGAATAGTCACTTAATATCTCAGTTCAACTCAAGCATTCCATGAATTGACATGAATAAACTCTCTCTGCAGTCCCTTGTCCCAACCTGTATGTGCAGTTAAACGCGCTACAGCTGGTGCTTGACTCTCGCAGTCTGATTTGGCTCAATCTGTTTGCGCTGGACCTTCGTCAGAGCTTAGAACAATTTATGGAGCTGTACAAACTCAATGACTCACAGAAACCTGACGAGCATGTAGATATCAGAGTGGATGGACTCATGCTGAAGGTAGTTCTTACTTACATTGACTTAAACTGCACAGTTTAGCTTCATCTCTAATCAAATGGCTCGTTTCCACTGAGCAGTACGGGTCAGTACAGTACAGTATGGTATGATCCGGGACGGTACACCTTGATGGGGCTTGTTTCCACTGCCAACAGTACCCTTACTTGATAGACGTGGTGTATGCCAGAAAGTAGTGATGGAAGTCATTCTCGTGCTAAGAAAAAAGCGTGACATTTTCTGTGTATGTGTGTGAAAATATAAAACTATAAAATACACTGTTATATTTTTGTTTGCGCACTCTGATGTAAACAAGCCCAACACACATAAGCATCGAGGAACGAGTGAAGGAGATGCTTCATTCCCCTTGTGTTGTCATTCCCCTTGTAGCACACACAAGTGACTATTCTCTGTCAACCAATCAGCATTCTGCAGTTAGTCTAGCTCCACCCTTTAGGTACCGAACTACTGTGCTAGGTACCCCAACGGAAGGGTCCCAAAAAAGTAGTACGGTACAGTTAGCTATTTTGGTACCATTCACAATGTCTAACAATGGAAACGGACAGAATTGCACACCGTACAGTACTGAACCGTACCGCTTAGTGGAAACGAGCCAAAAGACACCTGAGCAAGGTATGTCTTCAAAATTACTAGAAATTACAAGTGAGTTTGATCAGAGTTTAAGCTAAACTCTGCAGGGCAGTGGCCCTCCAGGTCCGGATTTGAAGAACCTTATTTTATTAAATTATTGTATTATAATTTAATATAAAACTCTATGTTTGCATGTTTGTAGCTGGTGATCCCTGCAGACCAGAAGAAGACTCAGCCTGACCAGCCCTGCTCAGTTTCAGTACAGACCTCAGAGATGGTAGCCACTAACACACGTCACTCTTCTGGATGTACTCGGTCCAGTCTGGAAGCCCTCTTGCAGGGATTCCAGGAACAACCCTTCTTCACCTCTCTCTCTTCGTCTTTTCCTCGCTCCCAAAACTCCTTCTCTGTGCTGCATTCTGTCTTCCAGCGGCATGCTCATGAGCAGGACACACGCATTCATGATGTGTACCGGGGCCTTGCTCCACCATCTCTCTCCACCAATGCCCTCAAAACACCAGCAGCCACTGACTTGTGGGCAGTGCATTTTTCCCAGTTCTGGGTGGACTATGAGGGCTCATGCAGTGGGCGAGGTCGTCCGACACCTTGTGTGGACTCCTTCCCTCTGACACTTTGGGTATGCCACCCTGCCCGATACACTCAGCACCATGAGAGGCTCAGAGCAGGCGTAGGGTCAGGCCTGTTGCCTCGCAGTGAGTCAGCAGAGATAGCCAGTCGTCTGCAGAGGAAGAAGCTTCTAAAGGAGTACTACAGCACTCATGCATCTCCCAGCATCATGCCAAGTAATGGCCTCCACAAACCACACTCTCTGGATGGCCTATTCAGCGACTCCTCTTCGTCTCTTTCCCTTGCTTCCTCATCCTCGTCCAGTGAAGTAGACTTACAGGTGCTAGTGCACGTTCAGAAGCACCTGAGTGCTCAGGTGAGCCATGGGCAGTATGTGTTCCTGCTCAGACTGCAAAATGCTGTGAAATCTCTGCAGCGCACTTTACAGCAAGATCTGGAGCAGTACGGCTCCAAGCGCCAGGGTCCCACGCAACCCTTCAGTGCTTGCGTGGGCGTGCTCATGAAAAGTGCAGAAGTTGCTCTACTCCTAAAACCTATTCCCCAACCAGATTTAAACACCAGCCCCCTGGACTCAGACGTATCCCCTTCAGAAAGCAGGGCCACTCTTGAAGCCGGGAGTGAGGTGAGCGAGGGGCACGAGAGGCCCTCGGCTGCAGGAGAGGGTACTCAAAACGCGGATCAGCTCCTTTGTGCAGGGACACATGCCATCAACGCATCTCCTCTCCTTCCTTCCCTATCTCCTGCTCTGAGAAAGGCGTCTGTGGATGAGAGAAGTAGTGTGGTATCTGGAGGGAGGGTGCCATCTGAGGAGAAGAAGGATTTGAGAGAAGGATCTCCCAGTGGGGAGGGCAACAGAACTGAAGCCAAAGGGCAGCAGAGTGAAACCTCACAAGGTGGACCCATGGTAGTAGATCCCATGTCTGACAATTCCTCCAGGGAATGGAACTACCAGAGTCAGGGAGGCAGGCTACCTCAGTCCATGTCCAGGTATTACTGTTTGTGTATTTAGAACACAACTGTCCAGTCTTTCCTGCTTTGTTTTTGGAAATTGATTGTGCAAGTAGAGCTGCATAGCCCTGTCTCAAATGCTGACATAAGCTTTTGCGGTCCACCTTAGAGTACACACTTTGGTACAAATGGGACCCTGCTCCTAGAGGGCTACCTTGCTGCAAACTTCAGTTCCAACCCTTTTCCATGGCACTGGCCTGTAATGTTTAAGTCATGATGAACACCTAGCTGGTTCAGGAGTATTTGATTAGGGTTGGAGCTAAACGCTGCAAGAAGATAGCCCTCTAGGAGCAGGGTTAGCTACCCTTGGACTAGATGAGGGATGGGAAACTTTGGTCCTGCAGAGTTTAGTTCCAATCCTGATGAAAACTTGCCTCCCTCTAGTATTCTTGTTACCATAAAAGCATTGATTAACTTTTTCAGGTGTGTTTAATTAGGGTTTTAGCGAAACTCTGCAGGGCCGAGTTGCCAATTCCTGGACTAGTTAGTAACCCATGAAACCCTTTGAATTTCACCCTAACCCAGTCTAGACCTGGAAGGACACCTTCCTGCAGAATTAGTTCCAACCCTAATTAAACACACCTGAACCTGTTAATCAAGGTCTTTAGAATTACTAGAAATTGAGGCAGTTGTATTAAAAAAGGTTGGAGCTAAACTCTGCTGGAAGGTATACCTCCAGGAGCAGGACACCCCTTCCCTAAACATAACCTTAAACCTTGGTAGAAGCAAGACTTGCTATCCAGCCCAAGATATCCACTGTCCTGCAGCGTTACTTTAGCTCCAACTTTAATTGTAATTTTTAGAAGTAATCCTGAAGACTTTGGTTCGATTTTTCAGGTGAATTTGATTAAAGGAATAGTTCACCCAAAAATTTAAAATCTGGCATTAATTACTCACCTTCATGTCGTCCCAAAGCCACAACACTTTTGTTCATCTTCAGAACACAAATTAAAGTATTTTTGATGATATCCAAGAGCTTCCTGACCCTCCTTAGACAGCAATGCAACTGATATGTTCAAGGCCAAGAAAGGTAGTAAGAACATTGTTAAAATAGTCCCTGTGACATCAATGGTTCAGTTGTAATGTTATGAAGCCATGAGGATACTTTTTGTGTGCAAAGTTAATTTTTAGAAGTAATCCTGAAGACTTTGGTTCGATTTTTCAGGTGAATTTGATTAAAGGAATAGTTCACCCAAAAATTTAAAATCTGTCATTAATTACTCACCTTCATGTCGTCCCAAAGCCACAACACTTTTGTTCATCTTCAGAACACAAATTAAAGTATTTTTGATGATATCCAAGAGCTTCCTGACCCTCCTTAGACAGCAATGCAACTGATATGTTCAAGGCCAAGAAAGGTAGTAAGAACATTGTTAAAATAGTCCGTGACATCAATGGTTCAGTTGTAATGTTATGAAGCCATGAGGATACTTTTTGTGTGCAAAGAAAACAAAAATAATGACTTAATAATGTCAAGAATTTATTTTCTTTCTTGTTAGTTTTCGACGTGCGTTCACCACAGTACTACTGGTGCACTTTTCACCAGTGGGTGTAGAAGAGAAAATGTTATAACTGAATGTAGATGGGATTGATGCAGAAATAATGCCATTGATTGTTATGAGATTATGCGTGTGTCTATTTGGGAGTAAAACCCAATGCACAACTGCTTCCTTGCTCTGAGTGTGACCTCTGGGTGTGTGTGTTTGTTCAATCTCTCTTCTAAAGGAAAGGCAGTTTATCAGTGGTCTCTGACCTCTTAACTTCCACGAACAGCAGGTCTACCTCCTTATATTCCATGTCCAACATGTAAGACACCCTCTTTAGGACTCTGTGCCCATCTGTGTATGCGTGAATGTTTGTGGAGAAAACTGTGGTATCGTGTTTGTGATCATTTCACACTAGCTTGTCCTTCGTTGTGTTATGTGTAGGACTGTGGACGTGCGCAGAGTTTGCCGACTCTGTCTCTGACTGGTGTTTTGATTTTGCCAAAAATGTTTTGCCATTGTTTTTTTTCTTCCTAGTATCATTTATGTAGGTACTAACATGCTCATCCACTCTGATGCTCACCGTTTTCTACTTTTTGTGCATGTACTTTGCAGTGGTCGTTTGATTCAGGGCAAGTCGCAGTCGAGTTTCTCAGTGTCCTTTTCTAAGGTCATGAAGAAAAGCCCTTCGCTACAGTCTCTGGATGATCTCTCCATAGACAGTTACTCACTAGAGGATTGTGACAGCTACAGCCTGCTGGAGAGAGGTACATGAGGTTTTCTTTTTATAACAGCGCTGTATTAGATTTGTGACCACAAGGGGGAAGTATCGTAACATCTATCTTTTTGTGCTATTTTTGTTCCATTGATGGAGCAATGCTGAAAATTTCTTGATAACCAGAAATTAATTCAGATTTTTCCATTTAGCACAGGCTAGACATCAGGCTCAAATGTGATGGGTTATGCTACTCACTATGACTCTGGATATGCTGTTACACTCTCTTGTTCTTACCAAATAATACACAAACGTTTTTTGTTACAGATGACGTATCAATCTCTGGTTTTAAGGAGGTTCTAAATGAACAGTTTTCCACAGAAGGGACTAATGTGACTCTAGCTCAGGAGGCAGATGAGGCCCAGTCACCTGACGCCATCAGCGCTGCCTCACAGAGCATAGATGAACCCACGAAAGACCTTGTAATAAACCCCTTTTATTTATTCTTTCATTCCCCTTTTTATATCATGCTCAACTTGGTTGCTGAACGTTAACTTTTTCTCTTCTCCTGAATGAAAACAATGTGATGATGCATCTATTAGTATCTATGTATAAAATATCTGTATTACATGCATTTGCAGGTGTCGGTGCTGGTTTTGAAGATTCACTCGGTCTGCTGTACTCTGGATCTGAAGGGTGATGATACAGCAGTTGCTCTGGAAGTAGGACGGATCCGACCCAACCAGCTCGGCAACGTCAGTTTGCGGCAGTATCTTAGCAACCGCAGCCTGGGTAAGACTGATTGACACCTGTGGTTGTTTTTGTGTGTGTGTGTGTGCAAGTGTTGCTGTTACACCTGATAAATACTTGCTGTTTGCGTTTCTTCAGGTTTAGTGTCTACAGCATCAGTAGCTCAAAGTGGTGAAGGTACTTTAAGTGTGTATCTTCATATGTTTGCATAGTGTGTGTGTGTGTGTGTGTTTGTGAGTGTAGATTCTGTCTGAGTTTGCATGAGTCTGAGTTGTGTGTGTTGTGTGATCACTCTTTCACCACTTTTTGTGTTTAGCGAGAAAACTACTGTTCAAAAGTTTGGGTTCTGTATGTTTTTTTTGTTTTTTTTAAACAGCCTCTCTATGCTCACCTAAGCTGCATTTACAGCATTTAATCAAAGTATACAGTAAAATAGAAATATTGTGAAATATTACAGTTTAAAATGACTTCTTTCTATTATTTCTTTATTTTATATATATATATATATATATATATATATATAGTCCTGTGATAGCAAAGCAAACATTTCGGCAGCCATTACTCCAGTCTTCAGTGTCACATGATCTTTTAGAAATCTTTCTAATATGCTGATTTGGTGCTCAAGGAAGATTTGTTTTATTACTATCGGTGTTGAAAACAGCTGTGCTGCTTAATATTTTAGTGAAAACCATGATGCACTTTTTTCAGGATTCTTCAAGCGATTCAATAGAACAGCCTTTATTTGTACATTTATTGTTTTTTTATGTTGAAAATGTTTTACTGTCACTTTTGATCAATTTAATGCACCCTTTCTGAAAAGAAAGTATTAATTGCTTTCAAAAAAATTAAATAAAATTACTGACCTCAAACTTTTGAATGCTAGCCTACTGATTTATTTTTATAAACGACCAGTCGGTGGTTGTGTTCGTCAGTAGAGAAAGATGCTAATAGCCTAATAGCTAAAGCATCTATCATAGATAGAAACTATCATAGCCCTCACTAAAATGAGTCTTACTGACTATTTATAATAATGTGAACATTATTAGTGTTAATGAATTTGATTCAGTCCAACAATAATTCTCCTGCTTATTAGTGAGAGTGCTGTATTTGTTACACAGTCAGTGCATTGATGGCTTATAGTAACAGTACTTAATTTAGATGCTTTTTTAATATCAACATGTAAAATTTAGCTTCAGTGCTTTTAGTAGCAATGTTTTAAAGGGGTGTTTTAGAGAAGCAGCTTATTGGAAAGAGTTTGTTTGACTGTCTGTTTGACAGTCTAACAATATGCAAAAGCACAACACGTTTTCAACGCACAGCAGTCCTCTCTGAGAATTTGTGCTTCTGATATGAACCCCTTTAAAGCACCTTGGCTGAAAACATTTAGTCAGTTGGTGGACGAGTATGCAAATAAGAGTTTTTTTTTGAAGCAGTATGGTAGGGTTGTGTGTGCTGTTATATGAATTGTAATAGAGCATTTATCTCGTTCACTGGTCCCTATTCTTCGCTTTCCTCCTCTCTCTCTCCTATAGCTGCTTTGGTATTGTGTTGTCGTTTCTCTACTGTCACAGACCACTGGGTTCTGCAGTAGCAGAACTGCTGGTTCAGGAGACTTTGTACACACATAAACACACACATACAGCCTCTCATCTATCTGGGCTGTTTCAGAGCACTGCCTCTTTCCTCTCCAAGGATTCATCTCTAGGCTTTTCTCTGATCAGTTTCTCTTGACTGATTCTGCTTGCCTCTGTTTTTCCAGTCTGTTTCTCTGTTTCTGCTCCCATGTTCTCTATTTTCAGTTATTCTCACTTATTCACTTTTTCCTCCTGCAGTATTTTTCTTCAGTATCTTCGCTAGGGAGAAAAAGTGCTGCATTTGCTTGTTTTATTCACAACTGTTCAAGGATTAATCAAGAAGTTCAGTCAGGAATGACAGGAATACCAGTGATCAGATCGCCAAACCGTAAGACCTTTGTTCATCTTCGGAAATCTGAGAGCTTTCTGACCAGGAATAGACAGCAACACAACTGACACGTTCAAGGCCCAGAAAGGTAGTAAAGACGTTGATAAAAATGTCCATTTGACATCAGTGGTTCAGCCGAAATGTTATGAAGCTACAAGAATATTTATTGTGCCTGTTGTGATACTCTCGTGAACGTGCATCAAAGACTGACAAATTGTTGAATAAAGTCTTTATTTTAGTTTTCTTTGCTCAAAAAAAATTCTCGTAGCTTCATAACATTACAGTTGAAACACTGAAGTCACATGAGATATTTTAATGATGTCCTTACTACGTTTCTGGGCCTTGAACGTGTCAGTTGCATTGCTGTCTATGCAGGGTCAGAAAGCTCTCGGATTTCATCAAAAATATCTTAATTTGTGTTCCGAAGATGAACGAAGGTCTTGCGGGTTTGGAACAACACGAAAAGCTGAATTTTCATTTTTGGGTGAACTATCCCTTTAACTCTCCTTTCAAGAAATTGAAACTGAACTTTATCCACATGGGCAAAAGTTTAGAGCCACCCCTATCTTTTTCTACAATATTATAATTATAATGTGCATGCACTACATAAGAAGTTGTTTGTCATGTATTAAAGAGAATTAATTAAAATGAATTGATTATATTATGAATTGAGTTATATCAATTCTATTCTATTATAATTAAATTATAAAATAGCAATTTCCAATATTATTCAAATGGATATTATTAATATTCATAGGATGGAATTCGTAATTATTTAATTTATTATTATTCAAAAAGTCAAGTTATTTATGCAGAGAATTTGTATTAAACTCTTAGGGTTTACAAAAGCACAAGGTACTAAGTTTTTTTGGACACGTACCATGATAATACCATGTTTTTGGACATGTACCATAGTGTTCCTTGAAGTGCTTTGGAATACTGCAAATACCACAGAATATAAATATGATTGTCATCAGTATATACCGCCATACTATGTTAATACCATCTGCTACAATCATCTTACCACTGTAATGCCACAGTACTTTTGTAAGGAGCCATCTTGGTTGCCTATTCTGTCTCCCCATTTCTTTACTCTGTTATATCTCTTATTTAACAGTTCTGCTGAATGAGCATCTGTGTTAGGTGTTTTTCTCTCTATTCTGGGCAGAGGAGGTGAGGATGTTAATGCAATCTCAGTTTCAGAGCTGACGCTTCTCGAAAGCAAGAACATGTAGGGCAGCCAGTGAAGTATAGTAGATACCGTGGACTCCTCTGCCACGAGACCCTCTGGGACCGCTGAACTGCACAGCTCCGATATCATTTGATGTCTCCTTCCTGCCCTCTGCTGTAGGAAATTTCAATGAATTTCAATGAGATTTCTATTCATTACCGCAGGCATTGTTGCGCTGACATTTTGGATTCAATGCATAATTTAAATGCAGGGTTTCAATGTTTTGGATTTGTCTATTTTTAGACCGGTGGCTGTCTCCCTTGTCTTGCTTTGCTGTCTGGTTCCACAGCCTATGCAGCGGGCCCTCGATTTCCACTCATTAGTGATCCATTGGTTTCCTGCATGACTGTGTACACATTCATGTGTCCTCGTAGTTCCAAGGCTTATTGCATTGCTTGGAGAAACATGGAGTAACATGGAGTAGATGGTGTTTTCATCATGTGGATCTTCCTTATTATCGTGTGTATTTTGTATAATGGCATCTATGCTGAAATATAAAGGGGTGTTCACACTAACAGTGAGTGATCTGCGGTTGGAATGATTCATTAGCAATGAGAGCAACAGGAACTATAGTTGAAAAAGTTTAATGGCATGTAAATAATCAGTCATACATTAGGCTATCCAGCAGCAGGAACACTTACTATCGGCAACACTTACTTATCAGTGCAGCTGATAAGCTTGTATCTTTGAGTTTGGCATTCATTATTATGACACTGTCTGAAATACTTGATTCTGATTGGTCAATCGCAGTATTCTGAAGTCAGTTATTCCCTGATTAAGACTGTAGTCATTAGAAATGCTGTATAACAGACCACTCCTATCTGAAGCCAGCGCTTCTTTCATGTTTGTTGTATCACACCATGGACTCATCCTCTCATTTTAGCCAAACGCAGCCGGTGCCGATGGTGTTTTCATCATGTGGATCTTCCTTATTATCGTGTGTATTTTGTATAATGGCATCTATGCTGAAATATAAAGGGGCGTTCACACTAACAGTGAGTGATCTGCGGTTGGAATGATTCATTAGCAATGAGAGCAACAGGAACTATAGTTGAAAAAGTTTAATGGCATGTAAATAATCAGTCATACATTAGGCTATCCAGCAGCAGGAACACTTACTATCGGCATAAAATTTCTTGCTGCCTTCAAGTGCAGCTGATAAGCTTGTATCTTTGAGTTTGGCATTCATTATTATGACACTGTCTGAAATACTTGATTCTGATTGGTCAATCGCAGTATTCTGAAGTCAGTTATTCCCTGATTAAGACTGTAGTCATTAGAAATGCTGTATAACAGACCACTCCTATCTGAAGCCAGCGCTTCTTTCATGTTTGTTGTATCACACCATGGACTCATCCTCTCATTTTAGCCAAACGCAGCCGGTGCCATCTTACAGCTTAGTTATAGTTATTGATTGTATTGAAAATAAAATCGGAGGACTTTAGTAATAACACTACTGTAATATTATTTCAGTGTTCTTGCCAGGATGATTGTTTTTTTACATTGCAATTGATTATTAGATAGGTATGGATACGTTTTTTTAAACTGTTTTATCTCAAATCCATATTTCATGTCTGCTTAATTATTTATGTGGTGAGAAGCCATGTAATAAGTGGTTCTCATTTAAATGTTGATTTTGTTTGAAGTTTGAACTGGTTCATTCATCTTGCCTCAAAGCCACTTTTCTTCATTGAAGCTTGGCGTTTAGTGAACTAATAAAATATTTAAACTCAGTAAAATCAATATTTTGTGTCTAGTTATTGACTTACAGTTTATGGCAATAATATTTTCTATTAAAAACAATTTTGTGCGCTGTCAAAACATACTGTACTATTAAAAAAAAACAACTCCAGACTTCCCCAATCCAAAAAATCATTGAAACTAGGCTGCAAAAAATGACTTGTTCTGAAATATTTCGATTTCTGATGACAGAAAACTATAACATTTACATGCAGTTACACATCAATAGCCCCATTTCCATTAACCTTCAAATTGTGCAAATTGCGAATTGAAAATACACCCAATGGAAACACGTAAATTTCGCAAAAAAATCCCATATATCGCAAAAACGTTTTTATCGAATTTTCAGGCAATTCTATAAAGAAATATTTTCAAAACTGCAATGGAATTTTTTTTCACATTTTCAGGTCATCTGGAGTACATAAGTCACATTATCGTTCTTTAATGTAATATATACTAAAAAAAAACACCTCATATGTGGCCGCTTACACAAGCATTGACTACACAATGCTTGTATAAAGGGCTTTCCTTGCCATTTAAGGTTGGATAACCCCTTATTTACACAGCACACATCTACGGTGCATTATGACTCCAGCACGGCCACTAGAGCTGATTGCGGCCACTCAATGCTCGTGTTTATACCAGCCGTGGCAAGTTTCAGAAGCGGCTCTCTGAGCTGTTTTGCAAAAGATACACACCTACGTGTCCTTCAATTAAAATTAATGGCTGGTGCGGTGGGTGCGATTATACATAAATCTACTAACATCCATCGCCATGACTTATCATGAGAGGGAAAATGTCATTTTAGTCGCATAACATTGGTTAATGGAAACGCTGTCATTCCGCAACAGTTTTTATCGACATATATAAAATATTGCAAAAGTTTTGCGCAAACCTGAAATGGAAACCCGGCTAGTGTTGCCTTTTTGGTGTCTCACCCAGTCATGGTGATGTAAATAATTCAGATAGATGCTGTTTAAATGAAATTAAAATTAGTTAAAGGAATAACTAATGATAACTGTAAAAAGGTGTAGCACCTACAGCTCTGCATATTCTTCTGAAAAAAATCCAACGTTAGTAAAATATTACTTATATGAGAGTTTATTTCTAACAAGCCGTCTGATCATTTTAGTCCAACTTTAACATCTGTGTAGCACATACAGAGAATGTTTACACAAGTCTCACAGTAGTACTTTTTATTTTTATTATTTTTTCATTTTTTTAATTATGAGGGCCAGATAAAATGTGTAGAAAATGGTCAAAAGCTTGACTATTATTTATAAGTGGACCTTAGGGAACAAGTAAAAAAAAAACTCAATTATACAATGACAATTATCATTCAAGCAATATCTATATCAATATCTAGGCTGATAAACAATAAACACTTTGTGTGCCAAGGTAATGTTTTTTTTTCATCCACACAGCTGCTCATGGAGGAGAATGAATGCTTGAAACTGGAGCTCTCCAAAGCCAAGATGGCGCTAGCGGAAGCCCAGATGGAGAAAGACTCTCTCCAGCATCAAATGAAGACCCTCAAACTAGCCGGCAGGGGCAGCAACAGCTAGTGGCAGTGCATGTGTGTGTGTGTGTGCGTATAGGACTGACACCTGCCATGGGGGGGCAGCAGAGTGCTTGGAGGGGCCCGGCACCATAAAAAATCCCAACTCTGCAGCCGAGAAGAGGATGGTATATGTGCCGTGACGGTGATCTCACCTCGGGATCTTAAAGAACAGTGTTCTTTACTATAATATACACACAAAGCTTTAGCATCAGAATAAATCAAGTGAAAAGACTCTTCGGACAGCCTGTGGAATTTCACAGATGTTTTGTTGCTCTCTTCCTGTTTTTATTATTTCTTTCACTTCATTAATTTGTGTGTCAGCGAGCATCCCTTAAATTACCATGGGAAAGTGTAAAGGGGTGATAAACTCACATTCTCACTCACTATCTCTCTCTCTATAACCATTCTTACGCAGTGTAGGAGCACATTCCACCCTTGACCTTTAACCCCAGAACAGTCTTACACACTTAGTGTCAGGGTGTGTGATGTTGAATGTCATATCTTCGGAGGAATGTCTTAAAAAATTAATTTGCACTGTTTCGAACTCTTTTGTTTAACAATAACAAAAAAATTATAATATTTAGTGATTAATACATTTATGATTATGTATAGTAATTGTGATACACAAGAATGTTTTGTTAATAAGTGCGATTTAATTGGTGGTCAAAATTTACCTTCATTTTGTTAGCATCTCAAAAATGGGAATATGTTTTCAGAATTATATTCACAAACACACTACAGGATTTGCATTGCACGACTTGATTTCTCTTACTATATGGACAGATTTTGTGTTTTGCTTTGATATTAGTTAAGTATTTGCAACTAAAAACATTGTCATTCCATGTTTGTCTTTTTATGTGAATATTTGCACTGCAACAGTCAAAATATTAGTTTAATTATTAATTTACAGGGGTTGTTTCTGTTAAAATACCATTCAGTCTGAACATGGAATGTTTAACTGATGCTTTGTCACATTGTTGATCTGATTACCAGCTTTTCTGCACAAAAAAAAAAAAAAACGGATGGATGGATGTTGGGTGAAAACCACTCAACTGATGAATGAAATCTAAGAGTTTGTATTAGTTCATTTTTGTTTTTGGCTTTTCTTATTTATACTTTAAAAGAGAAGGGCCTGTTTTATGATGAAATATGATGGAAAAAATATTTAAATGTTTTCTTGTATTTGCTTCACTCTCTCTCCTCCCTTTGTTTTCTTCTGGCATGGTTTTTCTCTCTACAGCGGCCTCTACAAGTGCCTGTGACTGCACACCTTCTCCAGAGGTACTGCTTGATTTTTCTCTCACATTTTGTTCTCTAAATGAATGTTTTAATGCTCTTCACAACACAAGCTTCCGTCTGGAGAAAATTTTTCAGATGTTAGGACTTGAACATGGAGAGCTGGATGACAAACACCTGATTGTAGGAAACCAAAACTTTTCTTATGTAGTACTAGGCCACACCCCTATGCCACATTAACCCCGCCTCAATATGTAATAGACACACCCCTTATAGATGGAGACCCACCTCTTTAGCACAAGTGATGAACAATGATGCTCAATCAAGCAAACTTGTGAAGTTGTTATTCCTTGTGTCCATCAGAAGCTGCTGAAGTACTGCGACATCTGAAATAAAACGAGGAATTAAAATGTTCAATGTTTTATTAATGAGTATCAACTCTCCTCTTATTATTTATTTAAATATTTGAGTTATTAAATGATGATCCATATGTATCGGATCCTGTTGGGCTGAAAAATATGCTCTTAATCAATTACCTAGTCATAAAGCTGGCATGAAATGGAAATTCATGCATTTAGAAATATATTTTCTAAACACGTTACTGATGTTATTGTGGAAAAATCATTTTCTGACCTCGCTTTAAAAAAAAAAAAGTTTTATTCTAATATAACTTGACCTTCCTATTAAACATCAGGCTTCTCTCTTTTTCAGTATGTTTCACTCAGATGTATGTCATAATACTGAAGAAACTTGTACGAATTTCTTGGTTCTGTTTAACATAAATTAAAATATTTTTATAAAATGTGGGTAACCAAACACCTGATGGTCCATATACTGACTCCCATATTATGGAAACAAAAATGGAAGCCAATGGGGACCAGCAATTGTTTGGTAGTTGCTGTTCATCCCAAAATTGAAATTTGCTGAAAATTTACTCAAACTCAGGTCATCCAAAATTTTGTATAGTTTGTTTCTTTATGGGAACAAATTTTGAGAAATTTAGCATTGCATCACTTGCTCACCAGTGGATCCTCTGCAGTGAATGAGTGCCGTCAGAATGAGAGTCTAAACAGCTAAAAACATCACAATAATCCACATGACTCCAGTCAAACAATTAACGTCTTTAGAAGCAAAAAGCTGCATGTTTGTAAGAAGCAAATCTGTCATTAAGGCATTTTAACTTTAAATTGTTGCTTCTGGCCTAAATACCACTCCATAATCCATAATAACACTTGGTCCAGTGTATCATGCTTTTACTTCCACAATGTTTTGACATTTTCTACATCAACTTTTGACTTTTTGGAAGATGAATCACTTTTGATAGGTGCTACTTAAAAGGTCACTTTTCTCCTAGGTTTCCAAAAAAAGGTCTCAGTCTGTGTAATCTCCTTTTGGTTTGGCTTCACCTCTGTACAACCTCAATCTCATGTGGTACTCTCATGAATTGTAAAGTCAGGCCCACAAGCGTGTGTGTGTGTGTGTGTGTGTGTGTGTGTGTG
>NW_015505187.1:1119393-1121659 GCF_001515645.1 Sinocyclocheilus grahami | reverse complement strand
CCTCAATCTCATGTGGTACGCTCATGAATTGTAAAATCAGGCCCACAAGCGTGTGTGTGTGTGTGTGTGTGTGTGTGTGTGTGCGCGCGCTCCCACTCTATGCATTGCCTATTAAGGCAGATGAATACTGCTCTGTTTTCTGCTCTATGGAGGAGTTTATTCCTGGAGTTAGAAACTAAATAGACACTGAACACTCGCTTGTTTTTGTGTGAGTAAGAGAGGTTGCACACAACTGCCTCATAAGATCCGGTTGTTTCTGTTTCTTGGCAAAGCTGAAATCTAGTGACTCTGTCCAACACCCAGCTGCCTCTCTCTCTCTCTTACACACACACACATGTGTTCCTCCTCCAGTCTTTAGCACAGTTTTTTCCTCTCTTCAAGACTTCACAGATGAACGGCACAGGAAGTAATGCTGTGGAGATGTTAGTGAATTTGTAAACAAAACCTGAGAAAATCTGCAATCTGTGTTCATTCAGTATTTCAAAATTATAGCACAGGAAAAATATGATCTCTTACATGATCTCCTAAAGTACAGTGGTGGTTCCATGTAAATTATAGATGAGATTGTGATTTCATGAGTTTTGGTGATACTGAATGATTACCAAATTAAGGGACCAGTTTTAATATTTATTAAGGCTTTTCACTGTGATGTTAATGAAACTGAAATCTGGTTAATGTACATGACACGGAATCAGAATATGACCAGAATAATCTAGGAATATTATTGTGCATGTAAATGCAGTCAGTGACTGTTTACATGCACATCATGCTCCACAGATTTTAGAATATTAATTTATGCATGTTATGGGCTTATTCTGTATTTATTATACTGCATTTATTTCTGCACAGTAATTAATCCTCATTCCTGTCCTTGACAATAGACAAAAGTACAATGAACTGCAAAATGTAGGACATGACACATCTTTTAACGTTTGTAAAATTGGGTAAAATTGGATTCTGGCGTCCTTGTTCAGGTTATTGGGTAAAATAATAAAACTGAATATTCTAAGCTGTGTGTATGACCCAAATTTTAGTTCTCTGAATATCTTGGAATATTATTTTATGGTTGTAAAATATGGTTGTACCTTAAATAAACTAGGATGTTATTATTTAATTCCCCCAAATGTTAGGGTAACATTCTCTGGGTTTTATAATGATCTACACTGAATATTCAAAATAAACTGTTTGTATGACCTACAATTCTTAAATAAACCTAAACCTAAAATAATGTTTCTAGAAATGTGTTAGGCAAGTTAAAAATAACCAAGCAGGAATCAAATACTAACGTTAGCGGAATATTCTGTGTTTGTTGTTAAATCCAGCAATTTTTTTCACTCTTGCATTCTGGAAAACTGGAATATTGGCTTTAATCATCAATATTAATTATTCATATTCTAAAATATTAATATTCTTGCAAAACAAACAAATAAATTACCATGAAATTTGTACCATGATATTTTTTTACATTAATTTTTAAATGGTATTTTTTACATGGCAATCGTTGAGTACCATATTACCATCTCTCCACCACAGTAGGGTGTAAACGTGTCTTAAAATATGATATGATATCTCCTCGTGCGCCAATGAAATCAGAACAAGGTTACAGTAGTAACAGTGTTCGGTATCCGTGACTCCACGCCCAGACGGAGCAGCTCTCTCCTCTTAACGGAAGACTGCCATATAGGAACAGAAAGAGACTGATGCTGGGCCGCCCTGCTGTCAGTACAACGGCACACACACAGGAATCAAATACTAACGTTAGCGGAATATTCTGTGTTTGTTGTTAAATCCAGCAATTTTTTTCACTCTTGCATTCTGGAAAACTGGAATATTGGCTTTAATCATCAATATTAATTATTCATATTCTAAAATTCTTTTTACATTAATTTTTAAATGGTATTTTTTACATGGCAATCGTTGAGTACCATATTACCATCTCTCCACCACAGTAGGGTGTAAACGTGTCTTAAAATATGATATGATATCTCCTCGTGCGCCAATGAAATCAGAACAAGGTTACAGTAGTAACAGTGTTCGGTATCCGTGACTCCACGCCCAGACGGAGCAGCTCTCTCCTCTTAACGGAAGACTGCCATATAGGAACAGAAAGAGACTGATGCTGGGCCGCCCTGCTGTCAGTACAACGGCACACAGAGAGAGAGAGAGAGAGAGAGAGAGAGTGAGAGAGAGAGTGAGAGAGTGAGAGAGAGAGAGTGAGAGAGAGAGAGTGTGTGAGAGAGAGAGAGAGAGAGTGTGTGAGAGAGAG
>NW_015505187.1:1105614-1119215 GCF_001515645.1 Sinocyclocheilus grahami | reverse complement strand
AGAGAGAGAGAGAGAGAGAGAGAGAGAGCGAGAGAGAGCGCGGAGAACAGCGTGTGTACGGGTGACCGAGAGCGCACGGGAGAGCGGCTGGTGAGTGTGATTTAACCCGCGTCTCCAGGCAACCGGCCGGTCTCACACAGCACAGCTGAAAATACAGTAAATATCCGGTGCATCATTCCATCATTGAGCTCCGGTATGGACTAACGGCTTTATTCATACAGCAGCGCGCGTCGGAGCGTCTGTTTGTCGGTAACATGCCGCAGACATCCTAAAAGCAGACCTCGCCGTTCAATCCGGATTGTTTTTGTTCTCGTGGATTAAACTTGTGTCCGGGATGGGGAAGGAGCAGGAGCTGCTGGAGGCGGCGCGGACCGGGAATGTGGGGCTGGTGGAGAAGCTGCTGAGTGGGAAGAAAGGATTGCTGGGCTCGGGTTCGGGCTCCATACCTCTGCCTGGGTTACTCAGGTATGAAAGCAGACTGTAGCGGACAAGTTTATGTATGTGTGTCCGAAATAAAAGGGCTTTCCGGGAGTCCACCGGTTCTGTGCTGTTTATATCAATACAGACAGAGGGATTGCAGTTGCTTGGGCAATGCAATACATCACACACACACACCCACCCACCCAACCAACCAACCCACCAACCCTCTCTAGGCATCCCTCGTACACGGTGCGTGCGTGTCAGGATATATAGGGAAGACCGCCGTGACACATTTTGTTTCAACGTCTGTAACTCAGTGTTTTTTGCGATACACGTCGATATGAAATTCTCATATCTGTCTGAAACAAGTTCAAGCGGTTTAGAAATCCACAACTCATCCCTAAAGTGTGCGCATTAATGTCAATTACAAGCAGTGCTGTTTTTTGTCATCCTAATAGACTTTCATTGTGAGAAAATCTCACATGTGTGTCCTCTGGAGTTGCAGAAGAGAGCTCAGTGTCTCAACTGTCTTGCCAAGAAACCAAAGTCTGCAATCAGAAGTCTGAGATTATGGTATTAAAGGGATAGTTGACTCAAAAATGAAAATTCTGTCATTGTTTACCCAACCTCATTTCGTTCCATGTGGAGCATAAAAGAAGATAGTTTGAGACATGTCCTAGTGTTCTTGTCTAAGTGAACCAAAGCTTTTTGGTTACCAACATTTTTTTAAAAATATCTTCTTTTGTGTCCAAGAAGGTCATACAGGTTGGGACGACATCAGGGTGAGTAATGTTGAATTGTCATTTTGAATGGTCATTTTTCAGGTGAACTGTCCATTTAACTCAAGAATTTCTCATCAAATACTTCCAAGACCAAATGATCTGGGCTGTACAGTACTGTCCACATTCATTTCATAGTGCTGTACGAGAGGGGGAATCGGATGGGAATGCAGTGAGGGGGGCCCACCATGGTTCTGCTCATTTGACCTGGTGGAGGGTGGTGGAGCCACCCAAAAAATTTTGTCCCAGGCCCCATGTAATGACAGCCCAGCTCTTACTGTATGCCAATGATTGCCTCATTTTTTATGTCTCCTAAGGCATTTTATAAGAAAAATCTGAGAATAAATTGATACTTAAAGGGGTTTCTTCCAAAAATGAAAATACGGTCATTTACCTTCATGTCATTCCAATCCTGACTTTTATTATTCTGTGGAACACAAAAGAAAATATTTTGTAAATAGCTGTGTTTTTTGTCCATGCAATGAAAGTCAATGTGGTTCAAGATCCATTTTTGGAAGAAAAAAAAAAGTCTTCTTTTTTATTTTATTGTGTTTTGTTTTGTTTTATTTTACTCATAAAGCAGTAATAGTCTTGTATTTTTTATTTTTATTTTTTTAATAAGTCAGAGGGATGAAATTAGTGAGTTTAAGACAGTGGGAGTTTTAAACTATTTTTGTTTATGAATGAAACATTTTGCATACAAAAGAATAAAGTTCACGTGATGTAAAATAAAAATAAATAAATAAAAAATAATATCTTTGAGAATAAAGGAGTGGTTTCATTCTATAGTGCTAAAAATAAAAACTTAAAGAACCATATTGTATTTTATTGACTGATTGATTGATTGATTGATTAAATATACTGGCCAATTTCCTTAGCTATGACAGCTAAGGAAACCTCTGAGCAATAACATTTCCTTTGGAATTAATTCTAATTAATTAGTTAATGAAGGGTTAATGAGGCCTCATAAAAGAAGAAATCCTGCCTTCAGAATAAACTTTAACACACTGTCCTGATCGTAATACAGAGCGATTTCTCCTGTACCTAGTGTGCGTTGCTCTGTTCACCCTGCGTGATTGTTGTGTGATGTTTGATCAGCTGTGCACGCATGTGTTTGCAGTTCTCAGGTATATGATTTCAGGAACACGTTCATCTCCACATCAGTATGTAAAATGACAACTGTGTGGAGCAGAGAGAAGGAAACGTATGCTTCGGGAATGGCCAGGCAGATATGGGGGGAAGGGCACCTGGGAACGACATGCCTGCTCGTGTCTGTGAGAGCGAGAGAGGCTGATCGAGCAGAGAAGTGTGCCGCCCGGCTCAGACATCAGCCACCTCGCTGGTTAAAACAGCGAGTATAATCAATGCTGCGCATCTTCTGCCTGAACAAAAGATCCCTCTGCCTGGTAATAGGGCATTTTTCCAGCAGCAACGGCTGACAGAATCTCAGCGCTCCTCTAATTTAGGGCACAGAAGGCATTGTTCTGTTGTTTTGTGGTCGATCCTTGAGGTTTGTTTGGTTGGAAGGTGGGAAGTGTGTTGTGTTTGTGTTTTTCTCTTATTGGGTCAGGCCTGTTGGCTGGAGGAATGGGACAGTGCGGTGCAGTGGGGGGGTCTGGCTCTGTCCATCTGTCCACAGTGCTGGAAGTTGTGCTTTTTCTCTCTGTGAGCTCTGCAGCGTCACTGTTAGTGACGAAGCATCGCCCAGGGAGGATTCACATGGCCTTATCTGAAAATGAGGGCGGGTCTGTGACAGGTCAAAGGTCACTTGAAGAACTGTAGAATGTTCAGAATGTTTAGAATGTTCAGAATGGGATACTAGCTTCCAATACTTGTATCCATCCATCCATCCATCAAGTAAAACAAAACAAAACAAAATAAATAATTTCAGTATCTTAAGACTTTAATAATTTAATATGATATTAATTGTAGGCATATTGTTAATGGCCATTTGAATTCCTGCGTATCTCCAGTTATTATCAATGTTAATTAAATTTTGTGTCAGAATGTCTTCTAAATCAATGCTGTAATGACTGGGTTTCCATCCAAATGTGAAGCGAATCTTTATAAAGTTCGCAAAAAAGAAAAAAACAAACAAATGCAAATTAGGTGCATTTCCATCAAGTTGTTTGAGTTAATGGTAACCTAGTAACCAACAGTAAATAAAAAAATGGAAAGACAATTAGTGGAAACAGCCGATTAGTCACGTGGGTTTAATGTTCGCTATGTCACAATTTATTTGGCAAATGCGTTTCCATCTCCAATTATGCGCATTAACTATTTTTCGCACAAGTCAAAAACCACCTCAAGTGAGCGTAAAAACTTTTATTAGTTGAAAGAATGGATTTTTTTTAAAATTAGAGATTTCCATCACTCGTTTCTGATGCGATACTTTAAAATATGTGTAAAAAACAGGGTTATTGGAAACGGCTATTGCTGAGTGCATTACATTGTGGGATACAGTATTCTGTGCAATGCACTCTGTTGTAAGTTCAAACTGTATTTTTTAAGGATGAACAGTATGTCAGTCAGATATATCAGATATTAGAGATTTATAGGTATCGATAAATTAATGATGATCGAATATTTAATTGTATATGCTCATTTCTTATAATACATTTAGATTACCTTTGCCATCATCTAGCGAATACTTGAAGTCAATCTTTGAAAACACTAATTTCATAATGCTGTTAAATATAATTTTTAACACATCTCAAAATTAATATCCATTTTTTATACTGGACAATATAATGTTGTGATGCCTCAATTCACTTGTAGAATTTACAGTGAATGATTTCAGTTTTTAGTTTTTTTGTTGTTTATATTTTATTCAGAAACAATGTAAAAAATGAATATCTTAATATTTTAATGAATTATTTTAAATATTAAATTACTAAAATTTAATATGACAATCATTATTGGCCAAAATTGTAATATTGATGCATCTTCATTTATTCTCCATTTTAGTTCAGTTTTGTGTAAAAGATGTCTTTGCTTTTGGCAGATGGCAAAAATCACTGATGCATCTCTTCAGTTTAATAGCACATTGTTGAGCGCTTTGCATGTCGGGATACAGTATTCCATGCCATGTGCTCTGTTGTATTCTCTACGTTTTGGCAAAAGTAGTAGTAGGTCGTTTTAATATTCTGTCCTACTGTCAAAATCCCTGTAAGGCAAGTGAGTTTGGAAAAGCCCCGGGCTGCTATTTTCTATGTAGGTAAAAGGCTTACAAATAAAGCATGTTCCAATGACATAGGTTTGTGGCTTTGACCTCTGACACACATACACTGTTGCATGTGGGACGGGACCCACTGCTGTACGATCAATGTTATGTGCCCTCATAGTGCTAATGGATTAACCCATCAATAATGACACACTGTGAATGCTACATTAGGTTCTGCACTTAGAAACACATGATTTCAAATGATACTACATTCATACGCTCAGTGCTTAATATGATAATGATAAACTAGATTGCACAATGATTATTTGTCTCTCTATTAAAGAGCCTGAATCATGATTTGGACTTGTGAGACAGTAGCTGGATGTATTTTTAGGTTTGAATGTAATTTTTTCCCATTCTTTTGCAATCTTACTAAAAGCATAGATACATAATAAAGCATCAATTACTGGCATTGATTCATCATTATGGATACTGTGATGATGATGTTGGTTATGGGAAACAAGATGGGATGATCTCTCTTTGGCTGCCAGTCACTTTGCTGATTGTCTTGTTTTCTAATTTGATTGGTCATTGAGCATGCCAATCATTCTTTGCAGACACACTGCTGGTGTGAAGATTGTTAGCTTAACTTATGTTGCCTTCTAAGATACCTCATTTGATTCTAAGGCAGCACTGCATATACTCTACACCAGGGGTGTCCAAACTCGGTCCTGGAGGGCCGGTGTCCTGAAGAGTTTAGCTCCAACCCCAATTAAACACACCTGAACCAGCTAATCAAGCTCTTACTAGGCATACTAGAAACTTAAAGACAGGTGTGTTGAGGCAAGTTGGAGCTAAACTCTGCAGGACACTGGCCCTCCAGGACCGAGTTTGTGCACCCCTGCTCTACACAGATAGGGCAATCCCAGAATGCACTTTCACAATCTCAGCGAATATATAAATACAAGATGGCAGATAAGCTGAGAAAAATGTTGACTATGAATTCTTATATTTTGTTCAATACTGAAAAAATACCATAAAAAGTTCATTGTGATTATAGAGTATTGCGCTGTTAGCTTAGCAATGTGCTAACATGCTAATGCTAATTAACTATGGTTTTATAGTAAAAGAGTAGTAACCATGTTTTTTTGCCGTATTGATTACCATTTGTATAACCACAGTTTTACTACAAATACCATGATTAGACTATATCAAAACCATGGTTAATTTGTGGTTACCATGGTTTAACTATAGTAACCATAGTTTTTTTTGCTTTATTTGTAGTAAAACCATAGTTCATTTTCTTTAGGGGAGGGCCCTCCATTTTTGCTCCCTATGTAGACAGCGAGTCGGCTAACTAAGTTTGGAACACAGCTAAAGTTTCTGTCAGTCATACTAGCTATATAAATATTATTATATAAAGATATTTTTTTACTATACAAACGGGCTAACAGCTAAAGCACGAAACACTAATTAAAACACTGAAATATTACAAAAATTGACCAGTTATTTGTTGTACGACAAGTCAGCCATCGTGACTTATCCCTACTTGCTAATAATATAAAAAGAGCAGTTAGCATCTGTTTTCCGTCTTGGCCGGTCTGGGACAGTGACAGATTCGTCATGTCCCTGCGGTTTATCAAAATAAACATTCAGCGCCATTATCCCCCGTCTTATCAGGCACAGAAACAGACCGCTGAGCGACACAGACCGCAGTGCCATTCAGCGCACCACACAGAGCCATTCACACTTCACTGTCAGAGCCGCTTACTAAAAACATGGGCCGCTACCAAACCTTCTGGTCTGGAGCGCAGCCGTCAGCTAGTGTGGAGGAGTGTTCTGAGATAGAGAGAAAGAGGGAGGAGGGCATTTATATATCACCATCCATTAAGAGACGAGTGGACAGGGGAGGATGGGGTGGCGTATTGGGGTCAAAGTTCAGACTTGTGGGGAATGGAGTGTGTTCTGTTTGTGAGTGTGCTCGTCAAAGAGTGGGTTTGTCTGAGACGTATTCTGTCTGCTTCTAAGTGCACACTTGCGTGTGAGTCTGCATAAATCACGCTGTGACCGCAAGTAGGAAAATTACCCTTTCCAAGAAAGTTTCACTTTGCACAGTGACTCAGCATGGGAACCAGACAATTGCAAACTAGACTCGCAGAGCCAGACTTTTAAATTATCAGCATGGTCTATTTTGTGGCTTATTTTGGGTAAGTATGGCCCGCTTAGACAAATAAAATGCTTTGTGACCATCATGTAAAGCAACTAGCCATGGTTTATACTCAGTTTATGTGACGTTTAGACTAAATCAGAAATTCAATTTACCTCAGTAATTGACCAGTATGTGGTACAGTAGCTCACACAAATAATTATTATTTATTAATTTATTAATTATTATTAAATCCACAAAAACGTTAATTGTTGCAACATTGTACCATGTAACAAAAGTTTGTTTCCCAGTGGACCAAAGTTGGTATTGTTACCTAAAAACAAAATTAAACTTCTTTAGCAGAAATAAAGCTAATGAAAGCAAAAAATGAAATAGAAATATTAGATGAAAAAAAGCACAGAACAAACTTTCTAAAACTTACTAAAATTCTAAATCGTAGTATTAAAAAGTGAATAGTATATAAATAATAACAGTGCATGGACTGATAAATATTTCTACTTTGAATGCAGGAAGTTACTTGGTCAGGCAATCCCATTTGAGTGCAGTTCTTCATTTGCAAGTCTTCATTTGTATGTAGCTTTGTATAAAAACGTCTGCTGTTGTGAATGAATCAATGTAAAGGACATGTAAATTTCAGAAAGGTCTTGCCATTTTTGTATGCAGTACACATCAGATAATAGGGGAAAGAAGTGTGGGTGTGCTGTCTGAGATAGAATTCTACATAATAGTAATTCTACATGGTACTTTTCATGAAAAGTAACGTTTATTTGTTGCATTAATATGCTAGAAACGTTCTTCAGTGTTTGAAGCAGATTAGAAAGATGCTGTAGATTTTTCCTTCATTGTCAAGCTTAATTTACTTCAATACTAATATGATAAGAGAAAGCTCATGTGCACTGCATGAAGGATGTTTATTCAATTGTGTTTGTCCATAAGTAAAAATACATACAAATAATTGATAGCCATGCTGTTCACCAGTAAAACTGCAAAACATGGTTAAGCTAGATAACTTGCATGTTGGAATTGGTTTGCCTATGTCAATAGTTAAGAAGCCTGGTAAAGACATTAGCACAACAGTATTGCATGATGGAAAGCGTCTTCCAAAACATGCTCTGGTTTTAACAGGGGGTGTAACACGTGTTACGTATAACATGTTATCTCATGAACACATTTGTTACTAACATCATTCACAATCAATGCTTTTCACAGGTTAAAAGAGCTTCATAAATGCATTACATGATGGAAACCATCATCCTAAACACAGTAACACACTCTTTTTTAGGACAGCACGTAACGTGCTACATGTACTGTAACACACTCATCTCATTTACACATTTACAAACACATTTAACAGTCTTAACATTTTTTCACAGGTTAAAAGAGCTTGATAATAGCATTGCATGATGGGGACCATCATTCAAAACAGACTTTTCAGAAGGGGATGTAACATGCGTTACATGAAACATGTAATTAAGTTAACACATTTGTTCCTAACATAATTAACAGTCTCAGTGTGTTTCACAGGTTAAAAGAACTTAATAACAGCATTGTATGATGGAATAATCTTCCAAAAACAATCTTTTCAGCAGGGGATGTAACACGTGCTACATGTAACATGTTACTCTGTTAACAATTTGTTGGATCGTTTATTGTCTCAATGCATTTCACAGGTTTAAAAGAGCTTCATAAAAACATTTTACTATGGGAACCATCATCCAAAACACTCACTTTTCAGCAGGGGATGTAACATGTGTTACATGTAACACATTATTCTGTTAACACATTTGTCGCAAATATCATTCACAGTCTCAGTCCTTTTCACAGGTTAAAAGAGCTTCATAACAGCACTGCATGATGGGAACCATCATTCAAAACACTGTGTCCTTAGCATGGGACAAAACGTGTTAAATGTAACATGTTATCTCATTACTTGCAAAGATTATTTACAGTCTCAAAGCTTTTCATAGGTTTAAAGAGCTTCATAACAGCACTGCATGATGGGAACCATCATCCAACACACACTCTTTTTAGCAGATCAGCACTGCCTGCCAAACCGAAGAGAAAGCCAACGGGTGCCAAGAGAGTTCAATTACTCTATTCCTCCTTCACACTCTATCACCCTTCCTCCCATTTTCTTGATATATACACGCACATGTTCATGGAAGGTTACAAACGTGTTAAATGTAACATGTTATCTCATTACTTGCAAAGATTATTTACAGTCTCAAAGCTTTTCATAGGTTTAAAGAGCTTCATAACAGCACTGCATGATGGGAACCATCATCCAACACACACTCTTTTTAGCAGGGGGCATACCACATTACATGTAACACGTTAACTCATTTGTTGCAAAGATCATTCACAGTCTCAAAGGTTTTTCATAGGTTAAAAGTGCATCCCTCCTGTTCCCTGATCAGTTTAGCTCTTTCTCCTCGAGCTGTGGCAATACGTGTCAAGGCTAACTGCTCTGTGGAGGGAACCCATCTGTGCTAGGGCGGCCTTTGATTAGCTTAGACTCTGTGTAATGCTTCTGCCAGTGATTGTTCTACTCCTCGGAGCATGCTTGCCTTTTGTTTGAAAATCTGTCATAAATCAACCTCTCAGGCCCTCATCCTTTAGTTTAGAGTAGCTTATGGCCTAGCGTTTTCTGTGCTGATGAATGGCCATCACAGCACTGTTTAGATGAGTATCCTCCTGGTATTTGGGCTTAGATATCTCATCTTCCCCCTGGAAAGTTCTCAATCACATGATCGGACACACATGACCACTGGATTAGCTGGTTTCATGGAGATTTGGATAGAAAATACCAGTGTTGCTTTAAACCTGGATGTAACAACTCAATATTAGACTGATTTAAGTGTCTCAAACCTCACAAATGTACATTTTTAACCATACATTCAAGTTCATATTACACCGGTGTGCACACTTGTGCTTTTAAATCAACAACCCTGAGCCTTTTGTGGGCAGCATGTCTCTGTTCGCTACAGAATGTAACCTACATACCTGGCATATCTGACATTCCCAAATCACAGGATCTTATTAACAATGGATTTGTGTGAGGATGTTTTGGTGTTTTACAAGAAGCACAAAGTAGTAACACTGACCTTTGACCCTCCCTCCACTTTACAAGACCCCTCAAGATGTGTCTAATTTAGCCGTTCAGCCAGGCGCCACAACCTGTGAATAGAGAAAGTCCCTCTCCTCTTTTTTGTTTCTTGTCTTTTACAAATCCCCCATCTTATCTTTCAATCTCTCTCTTCTTTCCACTCTTCCTTTCTTACCTCGCTCTTTTTTTCAGTTGGGATCTCTATGCCGTTGGTAGCAGGGCTTTCACTGAGTATCGATCAGCTTCGCTCTCTCGCTCCCTCCTGATTGAACCTAAGACTCAGCTTACAGTCCCATTAGAGGCCTGATCAGCACTGCCTGCCAAACCGAAGAGAAAGCCAACGGGTGCCAAGAGAGTTCAATTACTCTATTCCTCCTTCACACTCTATCACCCTTCCTCCCATTTTCTTGATATATACACGCACATGTTCATGGAAGGTTTTTCTGAGTAAGTCTCATGAAGAAATACCCAAAATTAAAATGTATATTTGTTATATATTGTGTAAAGAAAATAAAGCCTTTTTTTTGGTCAATAATGTTCATTATTTAGGCTACATGACAATTAAGAATACTGTACCCCAAATTCACATCTTTATTACTGTATTACAGTGTTTACAAACCAGGAGGTATTTAGATATTCAAAACATTTTTTATTTTGCTTTGTTAAATATATAAAACTGAATTTTTTTTAGTAGTCGACACCTTAACACATTCAGTTCTTGTTTATTATTTTAATTTAATTACATTTTATTTTATTTTATTAATGTATTTTATTTTAATAAATCTTTCATTTGCATTAGTTTATTTCTATTTTAATAATATTTTATTTTTTATTTAGTTATATTATATTTTATATTTTATTATTTTTTTTTTTTGTTAATGTATTTTATTTTAATACATCTTTCATTAGTTTATTTACATTGTAATAATATTTTATTTTATTATTTAGTTATATTATGTTTTATTTTATTTTTTGTTTTGTTAAAATCAATATTAATTCAATTTAGTAAAACAAATGCCATGACCACAATTACAATAAATATTTATTATTTTATTTTATTTTTGATTTTATTAAAATCAAAATAAATTAAATTGAGTAAATCTAATATCATGACCGCAATTACAATACCACAATTAAGAATATGTACAGTGCCAGAATGCAGAATAGTTTTCTATTTCTTTATCCAAAACACAATTTTCTTTTTATCTTGGAGTGAAATAGCACCCAGACATTTCTTGACAGTGTTTGTGAGAATAACTTTTTTGCATGTGTTATTTATGAAGTGAACTGGACAGTCTGACAGAAGGATGTGTCAGTCCCTGAGTAAAATCCACTTAAAGCTAAGTTAACACCAGCTTACTGGCGTAACCCAATTAGCATTGAATACGACATTAATGGCTGGTCATGCTCTTGGTATATGTGTGGCCTGGAAGCTGCAGTCATATATTTAAACGGATGTACGTATCTCCGCTTCAGAGCCTGTCCTGTGTACATTACGCGGCCTTGATCGTTGTCCAGTGTTTGTGCACAGCCAAAGGATGTCCTAGTGATAGTGATGATGATGTGTTGTGTGTGTAAAATGACAGGCCAGGGTTACCGCAATATCCCATGATGCTATATCCTTCCAGATGAGCTGGCCTGGCACAGTCACACACACATGCTGATAATGATCGCTCGATATAGAGAGCACAGGATGTTAGGATAGTGCACAGATGTATTCACATAGGAATTTTTTTTAAAACGTCCGTTTGATAAATATTTCAATTCAGGCTAGTACACCCAAATTCTGCCTATATGAAAAGGATAGATGTCTAACTGATTTTTTGATCGGTGTGATGGGAAATTTGGTTATTGCGTCAGAAGTAGTGACTAGAATAGCACAGGACATTTCTTTGTATGTATTCAGTGTTTTAGCAGACCACTGATACACTGACTCACTATTGAATTTCCTCATGCCATACAACACACACATACTGTACACACACATCTGCACATGTTCTACACAAACTAGCATCCCAGTTAAAAGGTGTTGAGGAGAAATGTGTGAAAAATGAGCTGTGTTTGACATCTGATGTTGTATGATGTGGGTATCTTTATATTGTTAATGGCAATTGGCTTTTGAACCTTTAAACTCTCAAATGCCTCAGATTTTCGAAAGTCTTTTTAGTATATTTCTTCCTCAAGTCTAACTTATATTCTAAAAAAAAATGCTGTCATTACAGATTTTTACGATCGGCGCTATGACATTTTTTCAATACTTCTAACAGTTTTCCTAAACTCTTAACGCACTAACACACATACAACACACAATTGACAAAATTAAGTTAATTTCATGCTCAAAATCACACATTGCAAACTAAACTCCAACACTAATTTTCAAATTACAGTAATACCCTAACACAATACACTACATCTACCAAAACACTGCAAACATGTCTCAAAATCAAATTATTATTCCAAAACACTAACACATGTTCTCTTCCAACAGGAAAGTTTAGTGAATCATAGCACAATATCATAAAAACACTAACATCAAATGGAATTACAGAAACGGCATTATTTTAGATGTCAGGTCTGACCTTATACAATAGACAGTATATTGTGTTTTACCCTACAGTTTCTTTTTCTTTTTGGTTTTAGTGAATGCATGTATTTTATTTATTTTGCTGCAGAAATTCAATAAAAAAATTGAATGACCCATCTCAGAGTAGCTTTATAGAATGAACCGTTTGGGGGGGGGAAGACAGAGACAGAATTGCTGCAGTAAAGGCTTTATTTGCAACAGAACATTGGAAAAAAACTAAAAAGAAAACAAGAATGCAAGAAAACAAAAAATATATAGCTGTCATTTATTATGTGAAAATACAAAATATACAAACAGAAAAAGCCACAGAAGAATAACAAATAATACAAATAAATGTAATCTAATCTGCCTGGTCTTCTGCGTTTGGCCACATGTTCTCATCCACATCACACCTGATATCTTCTCTGGCAAGGCATCTTGGGAAGAATCTTTTGGTATGCCTTATCCTTCCTGGTATTGTTCAGCTGTGATGTCTTGGCATGCAGCATCTGTTGCATCCTGGAGGGACATTTGGAGGGACGATGGTCAAAAACATTCCATCTCCAGGCTCAGTAAAACTCCTCAATGTGGTTGTGGAAAGGGGTGTAAGGGGCAAGGAAAAGAGACACCATTCTCGATTGGTTGTCAAACCAGGCTTTGACTGCACTGGGAATGGTGGCATGCCACATTGTTCCATGTGATCACATATATTGGCAAGTGGTCTCCCACCTGTCCCCTTTCTCTGGCACCAGTCTTTGGTACAGATCTTCTAAAATCTCACATTTATGCAGGAGTGCACTTTTCATTACATTTACATTTAGTCATTTAGCAGACACTTTTATCCAAAGCGACTTACAAACGAGGACAATGGAAGCAATCAAAATCAACAAAAGAGCCATGATATACAAGTGCTATAACAAGTCTCAGTTAGCTTAATGCAGTACACGTAGCAAGGTTTTTTAAAATTATATAATACTGTAAATAAAAAGAAAACAGATAGAATAGAAAAAGAATAGAGCAAGCTAGTGTTAGAGGCCTTTTTTGCTTTAGTTAATTGTATAATAAATAAAAAGAAAACAAATAGATAGAATACAAAAAGATTAGAAAAGCTAGTGTTAGTTTTTTTTTCTTTAAAGAAAACAAGCAGTACATTAATAGAGTGCAAGTCTAAAAGTGTTTTTTTTTTTTAAGAATAGTGCTATTCCAGAATTTAAGAATAAGACTTTTCCACACAAGATCAGCCCAAAGAGGTCCTCTTTTACTGTGTATCATATGGTCATGCGATTGAAAGAACCTCAACACCTGAGTGTGTTTTCTAGATGGGAATAAGTTGTAATTTATATACTTGCATAATTTCAATCAGCTCTTTCTCATTAGCAATGGAATAAAATACAGGAGACATA